>NW_027436024.1:0-83000 GCF_964199755.1 Larus michahellis | reverse complement strand
AGTCTCTGCTAACACCCTGCAGAGCGCTGTGCCCAATATACAGAAACGTCTTGCGGTATCTCCTACAGGGAAAGTGCCAGGAGGAACTGTCGAGCTTGTTCTCAGTGTCTCTGAGAATTGCTCTGATTATCCGTGTGACCTCTTTGCTAAGACTCTCCAGAGAGCCGTCCTCAAAACCAACACACATCTTGACATATCTCCCACATTGATCGCAGTGTCTCCAGGAACGGCATTCAAGGAGCCAGGAACTTTTCTGCCTACACTGTCCATTGAGTTGTCCTCAAAACCAATATACATCCTGCTATATCTCCCACATGGAAAGTGCCAGGAGGGAAAAGTGAGGATTATGCTTAGACTTTCTCGGAACTGCTTCAAATCAACTAGATATCTTTGTGCTGTAAATCTCCCAACAGCCAAGCGCAAAAGCAGCAAACATCTCGCTGTATGTCCCACATCGAAAGTGCCAAGAGAGTAATGTAGAGCTTGCTCTCCCTGTCTTTGAGTACTGTCTTCACTGTCCCGGTTACCTCTTTGCTAACATTCTCTTCAGAGCTGCATTGAAACAAGGAACCATGTGGAGAAGGCACCCACACTGAAAATGCCTGGAAGGAACGTTGGGGCTTCTTCTCAGTGTCTCTGACATAGGGTTTCACTGTCCCGGGAAAGTCTCTGCTAACACCCTGCAGAGCGCTGTGCCCAATATACAGAAACGTCTTGCGGTATCTCCTACAGGGAAAGTGGCAGGAGGAACTGTCGAGCTTGTTCTCAGTGTCTCTGAGAATTGCTCTGATTATCCGTGTGACCTCTTTGCTAAGACTCTCCAGAGAGCCGTCCTCAAAACCAACACACATCTTGACATATCTCCCACATTGATCGCAGGGTCTCCAGGAACGGCATTCAAGGAGCCAGGAACTTTTCTGCCTACACTGTCCATTGAGTTGTCCTCAAAACCAATATACATCCTGCTATATCTCCCACATGGAAAGTGCCAGGAGGGAAAAGTGAGGATTATGCTTAGACTTTCTCGGAACTGCTTCAAATCAACTAGATATCTTTGTGCTGTAAATCTCCCAACAGCCAAACGCAAAAGCAGCAAACATCTCGCTGTATGTCCCACATCGAAAGTGCCAAGAGAGTAATGTAGAGCTTGCTCTCCCTGTCTTTGAGTACTGTCTTCACTGTCCCGGTTACCTCTTTGCTAACATTCTCTTCAGAGCTGAAGTGAAACCAGGAACCATGTGGAGAAGGCACCCACACTGAAAATGCCTGGAAGGAACGTTGGGGCTTCTTCTCAGTGTCTCTGACATAGGGTTTCACTGTCCCGGGAAAGTCTCTGCTAACACCCTGCAGAGCGCTGTGCCCAATATACAGAAACGTCTTGCGGTATCTCCTACAGGGAAAGTGCCAGGAGGAATTGTGGAGCTTGTTCTCAGTGTCTCTGAGAATTGCTCTGATTATCCCTGTGACCTCCTTGCTAAGACTCTCCAGAGAGCCGTCCTCAAAACAAACACACATCTTGACATATCTCCCACATTGATCGCAGGGTCTCCAGGAACAGCATTCAATGAGCCAGGAACTTTTCTGCCTACACTGTCCATTGAGTTGTCCTCAAAACCAATATACATCCTGCTATATCTCCCACATGGAAAGTGCCAGGAGGGAAAAGTGAGGATTATGCTTAGACTTTCTCGGAACTGCTTCAAATCAACTAGATATCTTTGTGCTGTAAATCTCCCAACAGCCAAACGCAAAAGCAGCAAACATCTCGCTGTATGTCCCACATCGAAAGTGCCAAGAGAGTAATGTAGAGCTTGCTCTCCCTGTCTTTGAGTACTGTCTTCACTGTCCCGGTTACCTCTTTGCTAACATTCTCTTCAGAGCTGCAGTGAAACAAGGAACCATGTGGAGAAGGCACCCACACTGAAAATGCCTGGAAGGAACGTTGGGGCTTCTTCTCAGTGTCTCTGACATAGGGTTTCACTGTCCCGGGAAAGTCTCTGCTAACACCCTGCAGAACGCTGTGCCCAATATACAGAAACGTCTTGCGGTATCTCCTACAGGGAAAGTGCCAGGAGGAATTGTGGAGCTTGTTCTCAGTGTCTCTGAGAATTGATCTGATTATTCCTGTGACCTCTTTGCTAAGACTCTCCAGAGAGCCGTCCTCAAAACCAACACACATCTTGACATATCTCCCACATTGATCGCAGGGTCTCCAGGAACGGCATTCAAGGAGCCAGGAACTTTTCTGCCTACACTGTCCATTGAGTTGTCCTCAAAACCAATATACATCCTGCTATATCTCCCACATGGAAAGTGCCAGGAGGGAAAAGTGAGGATTATGCTTAGACTTTCTCGGAACTGCTTCAAATCAACTAGATATCTTTGTGCTGTAAATCTCCCAACAGCCAAGCGCAAAAGCAGCAAACATCTCGCTGTATGTCCCACATCGAAAGTGCCAAGAGAGTAATGTAGAGCTTGCTCTCCCTGTCTTTGAGTACTGTCTTCACTGTCCCAGTTACCTCTTTGCTAACATTCTCTTCAGAGCTGAAGTGAAACAAGGAACCATGTGGAGAAGGCACCCACACTGAAAATGCCTGGAAGGAACGTTGGGGCTTCTTCTCAGTGTCTCTGACATAGGGTTTCACTGTCCCGGGAAAGTCTCTGCTAACACCCTGCAGAGCGCTGTGCCCAATATACAGAAACGTCTTGCGGTATCTCCTACAGGGAAAGTGCCAGGAGGAACTGTCGAGCTTGTTCTCAGTGTCTCTGAGAATTGCTCTGATTATCCCTGTGACCTCTTTGCTAAGACTCTCCAGAGAGCCGTCCTCAAAACCAACACACATCTTGACATATCTCCCACATTGATCGCAGGGTCTCCAGGAACGGCATTCAAGGAGCCAGGAACTTTTCTGCCTACACTGTCCATTGAGTTGTCCTCAAAACCAATATACATCCTGCTATATCTCCCACATGGAAAGTGCCAGGAGGGAAAAGTGAGGATTATGCTTAGACTTTCTCGGAACTGCTTCAAATCAACTAGATATCTTTGTGCTGTAAATCTCCCAACAGCCAAGCGCAAAAGCAGCAAACATCTCGCTGTATGTCCCACATCGAAAGTGCCAAGAGAGTAATGTAGAGCTTGCTCTCCCTGTCTTTGAGTACTGTCTTCACTGTCCCGGTTACCTCTTTGCTAACATTCTCTTCAGAGCTGCAGTGAAACCAGGAACCATGTGGAGAAGGCACCCACACTGAAAATGCCTGGAAGGAACGTTGGGGCTTCTTCTCAGTGTCTCTGACATAGGGTTTCACTGTCCCGGGAAAGTCTCTGCTAACACCCTGCAGAGCGCTGTGCCCAATATACAGAAACGTCTTGCGGTATCTCCTACAGGGAAAGTGCCAGGAGGAATTGTGGAGCTTGTTCTCAGTGTCTCTGAGAATTGATCTGATTATCCCTGTGACCTCCTTGCTAAGACTCTCCAGAGAGCCGTCCTCAAAACAAACACACATCTTGACATATCTCCCACATTGATCGCAGGGTCTCCAGGAACGGCATTCAAGGAGCCAGGAACTTTTCTGCCTACACTGTCCATTGAGTTGTCCTCAAAACCAATATACATCCTGCTATATCTCCCACATGGAAAGTGCCAGGAGGGAAAAGTGAGGATTATGCTTAGACTTTCTCGGAACTGCTTCAAATCAACTAGATATCTTTGTGCTGTAAATCTCCCAACAGCCAAACGCAAAAGCAGCAAACATCTCGCTGTATGTCCCACATCGAAAGTGCCAAGAGAGTAATGTAGAGCTTGCTCTCCCTGTCTTTGAGTACTGTCTTCACTGTCCCGGTTACCTCTTTGCTAACATTCTCTTCAGAGCTGCAGTGAAACCAGGAACCATGTGGAGAAGGCACCCACACTGAAAATGCCTGGAAGGAACGTTGGGGCTTCTTCTCAGTGTCTCTGACATAGGGTTTCACTGTCCCGGGAAAGTCTCTGCTAACACCCTGCAGAGCGCTGTGCCCAATATACAGAAACGTCTTGCGGTATCTCCTACAGGGAAAGTGCCAGGAGGAAGTGTCGAGCTTGTTCTCAGTGTCTCTGAGAATTGCTCTGATTATCCGTGTGACCTCTTTGCTAAGACTCTCCAGAGAGCCGTCCTCAAAACAAACACACATCTTGACATATCTCCCACATTGATCGCAGTGTCTCCAGGAACGGCATTCAAGGAGCCAGGAACTTTTCTGCCTACACTGTCCATTGAGTTGTCCTCAAAACCAATATACATCCTGCTATATCTCCCACATGGAAAGTGCCAGGAGGGAAAAGTGAGGATTATGCTTAGACTTTCTCGGAACTGCTTCAAATCAACTAGATATCTTTGTGCTGTAAATCTCCCAACAGCCAAGCGCAAAAGCAGCAAACATCTCGCTGTATGTCCCACATCGAAAGTGCCAAGAGAGTAATGTAGAGCTTGCTCTCCCTGTCTTTGAGGACTGTCTTCACTGTCCCGGTTACCTCTTTGCTAACATTCTCTTCAGAGCTGCAGTGAAACCAGGAACCATGTGGAGAAGGCACCCACACTGAAAATGCCTGGAAGGAACGTTGGGGCTTCTTCTCAGTGTCTCTGACATAGGGTTTCACTGTCCCGGGAAAGTCTCTGCTAACACCCTGCAGAGCGCTGTGCCCAATATACAGAAACGTCTTGCGGTATCTCCTACAGGGAAAGTGCCAGGAGGAATTGTGGAGCTTGTTCTCAGTGTCTCTGAGAATTGATCTGATTATTCCTGTGACCTCTTTGCTAAGACTCTCCAGAGAGCCGTCCTCAAAACCAACACACATCTTGACATATCTCCCACATTGATCGCAGGGTCTCCAGGAACGGCATTCAAGGAGCCAGGAACTTTTCTGCCTACACTGTCCATTGAGTTGTCCTCAAAACCAATATACATCCTGCTATATCTCCCACATGGAAAGTGCCAGGAGGGAAAAGTGAGGATTATGCTTAGACTTTCTCGGAACTGCTTCAAATCAACTAGATATCTTTGTGCTGTAAATCTCCCAACAGCCAAGCGCAAAAGCAGCAAACATCTCGCTGTATGTCCCACATCGAAAGTGCCAAGAGAGTAATGTAGAGCTTGCTCTCCCTGTCTTTGAGTACTGTCTTCACTGTCCCGGTTACCTCTTTGCTAACATTCTCTTCAGAGCTGCAGTGAAACCAGGAACCATGTGGAGAAGGCACCCACACTGAAAATGCCTGGAAGGAACGTTGGGGCTTCTTCTCAGTGTCTCTGACATAGGGTTTCACTGTCCCAGGAAAGTCTCTGCTAACACCCTGCAGAGCGCTGTGCCCAATATACAGAAACGTCTTGCGGTATCTCCTACAGGGAAAGTGCCAGGAGGAACTGTCGAGCTTGTTCTCAGTGTCTCTGAGAATTGCTGTGATTATCCCTGTGACCTCTTTGCTAAGACTCTCCAGAGAGCCGTCCTCAAAACCAACACACATCTTGACATATCTCCCACATTGATCGCAGGCTCTCCAGGAACGGCATTCAAGGAGCCAGGAACTTTTCTGCCTACACTGTCCATTGAGTTGTCCTCAAAACCAATATACATCCTGCTATATCTCCCACATGGAAAGTGCCAGGAGGGAAAAGTGAGGATTATGCTTAGACTTTCTCGGAACTGCTTCAAATCAACTAGATATCTTTGTGCTGTAAATCTCCCAACAGCCAAACGCAAAAGCAGCAAACATCTCGCTGTATGTCCCACATCGAAAGTGCCAAGAGAGTAATGTAGAGCTTGCTCTCCCTGTCTTTGAGTACTGTCTTCACTGTCCCGGTTACCTCTTTGCTAACATTCTCTTCAGAGCTGAAGTGAAACCAGGAACCATGTGGAGAAGGCACCCACACTGAAAATGCCTGGAAGGAACGTTGGGGCTTCTTCTCAGTGTCTCTGACATAGGGTTTCACTGTCCCGGGAAAGTCTCTGCTAACACCCTGCAGAGCGCTGTGCCCAATATACAGAAACGTCTTGCGGTATCTCCTACAGGGAAAGTGCCAGGAGGAATTGTGGAGCTTGTTCTCAGTGTCTCTGAGAATTGCTCTGATTATCCCTGTGACCTCCTTGCTAAGACTCTCCAGAGAGCCGTCCTCAAAACAAACACACATCTTGACATATCTCCCACATTGATCGCAGGGTCTCCAGGAACAGCATTCAATGAGCCAGGAACTTTTCTGCCTACACTGTCCATTGAGTTGTCCTCAAAACCAATATACATCCTGCTATATCTCCCACATGGAAAGTGCCAGGAGGGAAAAGTGAGGATTATGCTTAGACTTTCTCGGAACTGCTTCAAATCAACTAGATATCTTTGTGCTGTAAATCTCCCAACAGCCAAACGCAAAAGCAGCAAACATCTCGCTGTATGTCCCACATCGAAAGTGCCAAGAGAGTAATGTAGAGCTTGCTCTCCCTGTCTTTGAGTACTGTCTTCACTGTCCCGGTTACCTCTTTGCTAACATTCTCTTCAGAGCTGCAGTGAAACAAGGAACCATGTGGAGAAGGCACCCACACTGAAAATGCCTGGAAGGAACGTTGGGGCTTCTTCTCAGTGTCTCTGACATAGGGTTTCACTGTCCCGGGAAAGTCTCTGCTAACACCCTGCAGAGCGCTGTGCCCAATATACAGAAACGTCTTGCGGTATCTCCTACAGGGAAAGTGCCAGGAGGAATTGTGGAGCTTGTTCTCAGTGTCTCTGAGAATTGATCTGATTATTCCTGTGACCTCTTTGCTAAGACTCTCCAGAGAGCCGTCCTCAAAACCAACACACATCTTGACATATCTCCCACATTGATCGCAGGGTCTCCAGGAACGGCATTCAAGGAGCCAGGAACTTTTCTGCCTACACTGTCCATTGAGTTGTCCTCAAAACCAATATACATCCTGCTATATCTCCCACATGGAAAGTGCCAGGAGGGAAAAGTGAGGATTATGCTTAGACTTTCTCGGAACTGCTTCAAATCAACTAGATATCTTTGTGCTGTAAATCTCCCAACAGCCAAGCGCAAAAGCAGCAAACATCTCGCTGTATGTCCCACATCGAAAGTGCCAAGAGAGTAATGTAGAGCTTGCTCTCCCTGTCTTTGAGTACTGTCTTCACTGTCCCAGTTACCTCTTTGCTAACATTCTCTTCAGAGCTGAAGTGAAACAAGGAACCATGTGGAGAAGGCACCCACACTGAAAATGCCTGGAAGGAACGTTGGGGCTTCTTCTCAGTGTCTCTGACATAGGGTTTCACTGTCCCGGGAAAGTCTCTGCTAACACCCTGCAGAGCGCTGTGCCCAATATACAGAAACGTCTTGCGGTATCTCCTACAGGGAAAGTGCCAGGAGGAACTGTCGAGCTTGTTCTCAGTGTCTCTGAGAATTGCTCTGATTATCCCTGTGACCTCTTTGCTAAGACTCTCCAGAGAGCCGTCCTCAAAACCAACACACATCTTGACATATCTCCCACATTGATCGCAGGGTCTCCAGGAACGGCATTCAAGGAGCCAGGAACTTTTCTGCCTACACTGTCCATTGAGTTGTCCTCAAAACCAATATACATCCTGCTATATCTCCCACATGGAAAGTGCCAGGAGGGAAAAGTGAGGATTATGCTTAGACTTTCTCGGAACTGCTTCAAATCAACTAGATATCTTTGTGCTGTAAATCTCCCAACAGCCAAGCGCAAAAGCAGCAAACATCTCGCTGTATGTCCCACATCGAAAGTGCCAAGAGAGTAATGTAGAGCTTGCTCTCCCTGTCTTTGAGTACTGTCTTCACTGTCCCGGTTACCTCTTTGCTAACATTCTCTTCAGAGCTGCAGTGAAACCAGGAACCATGTGGAGAAGGCACCCACACTGAAAATGCCTGGAAGGAACGTTGGGGCTTCTTCTCAGTGTCTCTGACATAGGGTTTCACTGTCCCGGGAAAGTCTCTGCTAACACCCTGCAGAGCGCTGTGCCCAATATACAGAAACGTCTTGCGGTATCTCCTACAGGGAAAGTGCCAGGAGGAATTGTGGAGCTTGTTCTCAGTGTCTCTGAGAATTGCTCTGATTATCCCTGTGACCTCCTTGCTAAGACTCTCCAGAGAGCCGTCCTCAAAACAAACACACATCTTGACATATCTCCCACATTGATCGCAGGGTCTCCAGGAACAGCATTCAATGAGCCAGGAACTTTTCTGCCTACACTGTCCATTGAGTTGTCCTCAAAACCAATATACATCCTGCTATATCTCCCACATGGAAAGTGCCAGGAGGGAAAAGTGAGGATTATGCTTAGACTTTCTCGGAACTGCTTCAAATCAACTAGATATCTTTGTGCTGTAAATCTCCCAACAGCCAAGCGCAAAAGCAGCAAACATCTCGCTGTATGTCCCACATCGAAAGTGCCAAGAGAGTAATGTAGAGCTTGCTCTCCCTGTCTTTGAGTACTGTCTTCACTGTCCCAGTTACCTCTTTGCTAACATTCTCTTCAGAGCTGAAGTGAAACAAGGAACCATGTGGAGAAGGCACCCACACTGAAAATGCCTGGAAGGAACGTTGGGGCTTCTTCTCAGTGTCTCTGACATAGGGTTTCACTGTCCCGGGAAAGTCTCTGCTAACACCCTGCAGAGCGCTGTGCCCAATATACAGAAACGTCTTGCGGTATCTCCTACAGGGAAAGTGCCAGGAGGAACTGTCGAGCTTGTTCTCAGTGTCTCTGAGAATTGCTCTGATTATCCCTGTGACCTCTTTGCTAAGACTCTCCAGAGAGCCGTCCTCAAAACCAACACACATCTTGACATATCTCCCACATTGATCGCAGGGTCTCCAGGAACGGCATTCAAGGAGCCAGGAACTTTTCTGCCTACACTGTCCATTGAGTTGTCCTCAAAACCAATATACATCCTGCTATATCTCCCACATGGAAAGTGCCAGGAGGGAAAAGTGAGGATTATGCTTAGACTTTCTCGGAACTGCTTCAAATCAACTAGATATCTTTGTGCTGTAAATCTCCCAACAGCCAAGCGCAAAAGCAGCAAACATCTCGCTGTATGTCCCACATCGAAAGTGCCAAGAGAGTAATGTAGAGCTTGCTCTCCCTGTCTTTGAGTACTGTCTTCACTGTCCCGGTTACCTCTTTGCTAACATTCTCTTCAGAGCTGCAGTGAAACCAGGAACCATGTGGAGAAGGCACCCACACTGAAAATGCCTGGAAGGAACGTTGGGGCTTCTTCTCAGTGTCTCTGACATAGGGTTTCACTGTCCCGGGAAAGTCTCTGCTAACACCCTGCAGAGCGCTGTGCCCAATATACAGAAACGTCTTGCGGTATCTCCTACAGGGAAAGTGCCAGGAGGAATTGTGGAGCTTGTTCTCAGTGTCTCTGAGAATTGCTCTGATTATCCCTGTGACCTCCTTGCTAAGACTCTCCAGAGAGCCGTCCTCAAAACAAACACACATCTTGACATATCTCCCACATTGATCGCAGGGTCTCCAGGAACAGCATTCAATGAGCCAGGAACTTTTCTGCCTACACTGTCCATTGAGTTGTCCTCAAAACCAATATACATCCTGCTATATCTCCCACATGGAAAGTGCCAGGAGGGAAAAGTGAGGATTATGCTTAGACTTTCTCGGAACTGCTTCAAATCAACTAGATATCTTTGTGCTGTAAATCTCCCAACAGCCAAACGCAAAAGCAGCAAACATCTCGCTGTATGTCCCACATCGAAAGTGCCAAGAGAGTAATGTAGAGCTTGCTCTCCCTGTCTTTGAGTACTGTCTTCACTGTCCCGGTTACCTCTTTGCTAACATTCTCTTCAGAGCTGCAGTGAAACCAGGAACCATGTGGAGAAGGCACCCACACTGAAAATGCCTGGAAGGAACGTTGGGGCTTCTTCTCAGTGTCTCTGACATAGGGTTTCACTGTCCCGGGAAAGTCTCTGCTAACACCCTGCAGAGCGCTGTGCCCAATATACAGAAACGTCTTGCGGTATCTCCTACAGGGAAAGTGCCAGGAGGAAGTGTCGAGCTTGTTCTCAGTGTCTCTGAGAATTGCTCTGATTATCCGTGTGACCTCTTTGCTAAGACTCTCCAGAGAGCCGTCCTCAAAACAAACACACATCTTGACATATCTCCCACATTGATCGCAGTGTCTCCAGGAACGGCATTCAAGGAGCCAGGAACTTTTCTGCCTACACTGTCCATTGAGTTGTCCTCAAAACCAATATACATCCTGCTATATCTCCCACATGGAAAGTGCCAGGAGGGAAAAGTGAGGATTATGCTTAGACTTTCTCGGAACTGCTTCAAATCAACTAGATATCTTTGTGCTGTAAATCTCCCAACAGCCAAGCGCAAAAGCAGCAAACATCTCGCTGTATGTCCCACATCGAAAGTGCCAAGAGAGTAATGTAGAGCTTGCTCTCCCTGTCTTTGAGGACTGTCTTCACTGTCCCGGTTACCTCTTTGCTAACATTCTCTTCAGAGCTGCAGTGAAACCAGGAACCATGTGGAGAAGGCACCCACACTGAAAATGCCTGGAAGGAACGTTGGGGCTTCTTCTCAGTGTCTCTGACATAGGGTTTCACTGTCCCGGGAAAGTCTCTGCTAACACCCTGCAGAGCGCTGTGCCCAATATACAGAAACGTCTTGCGGTATCTCCTACAGGGAAAGTGCCAGGAGGAATTGTGGAGCTTGTTCTCAGTGTCTCTGAGAATTGATCTGATTATTCCTGTGACCTCTTTGCTAAGACTCTCCAGAGAGCCGTCCTCAAAACCAACACACATCTTGACATATCTCCCACATTGATCGCAGGGTCTCCAGGAACGGCATTCAAGGAGCCAGGAACTTTTCTGCCTACACTGTCCATTGAGTTGTCCTCAAAACCAATATACATCCTGCTATATCTCCCACATGGAAAGTGCCAGGAGGGAAAAGTGAGGATTATGCTTAGACTTTCTCGGAACTGCTTCAAATCAACTAGATATCTTTGTGCTGTAAATCTCCCAACAGCCAAGCGCAAAAGCAGCAAACATCTCGCTGTATGTCCCACATCGAAAGTGCCAAGAGAGTAATGTAGAGCTTGCTCTCCCTGTCTTTGAGTACTGTCTTCACTGTCCCGGTTACCTCTTTGCTAACATTCTCTTCAGAGCTGCATTGAAACCAGGAACCATGTGGAGAAGGCACCCACACTGAAAATGCCTGGAAGGAACGTTGGGGCTTCTTCTCAGTGTCTCTGACATAGGGTTTCACTGTCCCAGGAAAGTCTCTGCTAACACCCTGCAGAGCGCTGTGCCCAATATACAGAAACGTCTTGCGGTATCTCCTACAGGGAAAGTGCCAGGAGGAACTGTCGAGCTTGTTCTCAGTGTCTCTGAGAATTGCTGTGATTATCCCTGTGACCTCTTTGCTAAGACTCTCCAGAGAGCCGTCCTCAAAACCAACACACATCTTGACATATCTCCCACATTGATCACAGGCTCTCCAGGAACGGCATTCAAGGAGCCAGGAACTTTTCTGCCTACACTGTCCATTGAGTTGTCCTCAAAACCAATATACATCCTGCTATATCTCCCACATGGAAAGTGCCAGGAGGGAAAAGTGAGGATTATGCTTAGACTTTCTCGGAACTGCTTCAAATCAACTAGATATCTTTGTGCTGTAAATCTCCCAACAGCCAAACGCAAAAGCAGCAAACATCTCGCTGTATGTCCCACATCGAAAGTGCCAAGAGAGTAATGTAGAGCTTGCTCTCCCTGTCTTTGAGTACTGTCTTCACTGTCCCGGTTACCTCTTTGCTAACATTCTCTTCAGAGCTGAAGTGAAACCAGGAACCATGTGGAGAAGGCACCCACACTGAAAATGCCTGGAAGGAACGTTGGGGCTTCTTCTCAGTGTCTCTGACATAGGGTTTCACTGTCCCGGGAAAGTCTCTGCTAACACCCTGCAGAGCGCTGTGCCCAATATACAGAAACGTCTTGCGGTATCTCCTACAGGGAAAGTGCCAGGAGGAATTGTGGAGCTTGTTCTCAGTGTCTCTGAGAATTGCTCTGATTATCCCTGTGACCTCCTTGCTAAGACTCTCCAGAGAGCCGTCCTCAAAACAAACACACATCTTGACATATCTCCCACATTGATCGCAGGGTCTCCAGGAACAGCATTCAATGAGCCAGGAACTTTTCTGCCTACACTGTCCATTGAGTTGTCCTCAAAACCAATATACATCCTGCTATATCTCCCACATGGAAAGTGCCAGGAGGGAAAAGTGAGGATTATGCTTAGACTTTCTCGGAACTGCTTCAAATCAACTAGATATCTTTGTGCTGTAAATCTCCCAACAGCCAAACGCAAAAGCAGCAAACATCTCGCTGTATGTCCCACATCGAAAGTGCCAAGAGAGTAATGTAGAGCTTGCTCTCCCTGTCTTTGAGTACTGTCTTCACTGTCCCGGTTACCTCTTTGCTAACATTCTCTTCAGAGCTGCAGTGAAACAAGGAACCATGTGGAGAAGGCACCCACACTGAAAATGCCTGGAAGGAACGTTGGGGCTTCTTCTCAGTGTCTCTGACATAGGGTTTCACTGTCCCGGGAAAGTCTCTGCTAACACCCTGCAGAGCGCTGTGCCCAATATACAGAAACGTCTTGCGGTATCTCCTACAGGGAAAGTGCCAGGAGGAATTGTGGAGCTTGTTCTCAGTGTCTCTGAGAATTGATCTGATTATTCCTGTGACCTCTTTGCTAAGACTCTCCAGAGAGCCGTCCTCAAAACCAACACACATCTTGACATATCTCCCACATTGATCGCAGGGTCTCCAGGAACGGCATTCAAGGAGCCAGGAACTTTTCTGCCTACACTGTCCATTGAGTTGTCCTCAAAACCAATATACATCCTGCTATATCTCCCACATGGAAAGTGCCAGGAGGGAAAAGTGAGGATTATGCTTAGACTTTCTCGGAACTGCTTCAAATCAACTAGATATCTTTGTGCTGTAAATCTCCCAACAGCCAAGCGCAAAAGCAGCAAACATCTCGCTGTATGTCCCACATCGAAAGTGCCAAGAGAGTAATGTAGAGCTTGCTCTCCCTGTCTTTGAGTACTGTCTTCACTGTCCCAGTTACCTCTTTGCTAACATTCTCTTCAGAGCTGAAGTGAAACAAGGAACCATGTGGAGAAGGCACCCACACTGAAAATGCCTGGAAGGAACGTTGGGGCTTCTTCTCAGTGTCTCTGACATAGGGTTTCACTGTCCCGGGAAAGTCTCTGCTAACACCCTGCAGAGCGCTGTGCCCAATATACAGAAACGTCTTGCGGTATCTCCTACAGGGAAAGTGCCAGGAGGAACTGTCGAGCTTGTTCTCAGTGTCTCTGAGAATTGCTCTGATTATCCCTGTGACCTCTTTGCTAAGACTCTCCAGAGAGCCGTCCTCAAAACCAACACACATCTTGACATATCTCCCACATTGATCGCAGGGTCTCCAGGAACGGCATTCAAGGAGCCAGGAACTTTTCTGCCTACACTGTCCATTGAGTTGTCCTCAAAACCAATATACATCCTGCTATATCTCCCACATGGAAAGTGCCAGGAGGGAAAAGTGAGGATTATGCTTAGACTTTCTCGGAACTGCTTCAAATCAACTAGATATCTTTGTGCTGTAAATCTCCCAACAGCCAAGCGCAAAAGCAGCAAACATCTCGCTGTATGTCCCACATCGAAAGTGCCAAGAGAGTAATGTAGAGCTTGCTCTCCCTGTCTTTGAGTACTGTCTTCACTGTCCCGGTTACCTCTTTGCTAACATTCTCTTCAGAGCTGCAGTGAAACCAGGAACCATGTGGAGAAGGCACCCACACTGAAAATGCCTGGAAGGAACGTTGGGGCTTCTTCTCAGTGTCTCTGACATAGGGTTTCACTGTCCCGGGAAAGTCTCTGCTAACACCCTGCAGAGCGCTGTGCCCAATATACAGAAACGTCTTGCGGTATCTCCTACAGGGAAAGTGCCAGGAGGAATTGTGGAGCTTGTTCTCAGTGTCTCTGAGAATTGATCTGATTATCCCTGTGACCTCCTTGCTAAGACTCTCCAGAGAGCCGTCCTCAAAACAAACACACATCTTGACATATCTCCCACATTGATCGCAGGGTCTCCAGGAACGGCATTCAAGGAGCCAGGAACTTTTCTGCCTACACTGTCCATTGAGTTGTCCTCAAAACCAATATACATCCTGCTATATCTCCCACATGGAAAGTGCCAGGAGGGAAAAGTGAGGATTATGCTTAGACTTTCTCGGAACTGCTTCAAATCAACTAGATATCTTTGTGCTGTAAATCTCCCAACAGCCAAACGCAAAAGCAGCAAACATCTCGCTGTATGTCCCACATCGAAAGTGCCAAGAGAGTAATGTAGAGCTTGCTCTCCCTGTCTTTGAGTACTGTCTTCACTGTCCCGGTTACCTCTTTGCTAACATTCTCTTCAGAGCTGCAGTGAAACCAGGAACCATGTGGAGAAGGCACCCACACTGAAAATGCCTGGAAGGAACGTTGGGGCTTCTTCTCAGTGTCTCTGACATAGGGTTTCACTGTCCCGGGAAAGTCTCTGCTAACACCCTGCAGAGCGCTGTGCCCAATATACAGAAACGTCTTGCGGTATCTCCTACAGGGAAAGTGCCAGGAGGAAGTGTCGAGCTTGTTCTCAGTGTCTCTGAGAATTGCTCTGATTATCCGTGTGACCTCTTTGCTAAGACTCTCCAGAGAGCCGTCCTCAAAACAAACACACATCTTGACATATCTCCCACATTGATCGCAGTGTCTCCAGGAACGGCATTCAAGGAGCCAGGAACTTTTCTGCCTACACTGTCCATTGAGTTGTCCTCAAAACCAATATACATCCTGCTATATCTCCCACATGGAAAGTGCCAGGAGGGAAAAGTGAGGATTATGCTTAGACTTTCTCGGAACTGCTTCAAATCAACTAGATATCTTTGTGCTGTAAATCTCCCAACAGCCAAGCGCAAAAGCAGCAAACATCTCGCTGTATGTCCCACATCGAAAGTGCCAAGAGAGTAATGTAGAGCTTGCTCTCCCTGTCTTTGAGGACTGTCTTCACTGTCCCGGTTACCTCTTTGCTAACATTCTCTTCAGAGCTGCAGTGAAACCAGGAACCATGTGGAGAAGGCACCCACACTGAAAATGCCTGGAAGGAACGTTGGGGCTTCTTCTCAGTGTCTCTGACATAGGGTTTCACTGTCCCGGGAAAGTCTCTGCTAACACCCTGCAGAGCGCTGTGCCCAATATACAGAAACGTCTTGCGGTATCTCCTACAGGGAAAGTGCCAGGAGGAATTGTGGAGCTTGTTCTCAGTGTCTCTGAGAATTGATCTGATTATTCCTGTGACCTCTTTGCTAAGACTCTCCAGAGAGCCGTCCTCAAAACCAACACACATCTTGACATATCTCCCACATTGATCGCAGGGTCTCCAGGAACGGCATTCAAGGAGCCAGGAACTTTTCTGCCTACACTGTCCATTGAGTTGTCCTCAAAACCAATATACATCCTGCTATATCTCCCACATGGAAAGTGCCAGGAGGGAAAAGTGAGGATTATGCTTAGACTTTCTCGGAACTGCTTCAAATCAACTAGATATCTTTGTGCTGTAAATCTCCCAACAGCCAAGCGCAAAAGCAGCAAACATCTCGCTGTATGTCCCACATCGAAAGTGCCAAGAGAGTAATGTAGAGCTTGCTCTCCCTGTCTTTGAGTACTGTCTTCACTGTCCCGGTTACCTCTTTGCTAACATTCTCTTCAGAGCTGCATTGAAACCAGGAACCATGTGGAGAAGGCACCCACACTGAAAATGCCTGGAAGGAACGTTGGGGCTTCTTCTCAGTGTCTCTGACATAGGGTTTCACTGTCCCAGGAAAGTCTCTGCTAACACCCTGCAGAGCGCTGTGCCCAATATACAGAAACGTCTTGCGGTATCTCCTACAGGGAAAGTGCCAGGAGGAACTGTCGAGCTTGTTCTCAGTGTCTCTGAGAATTGCTGTGATTATCCCTGTGACCTCTTTGCTAAGACTCTCCAGAGAGCCGTCCTCAAAACCAACACACATCTTGACATATCTCCCACATTGATCGCAGGCTCTCCAGGAACGGCATTCAAGGAGCCAGGAACTTTTCTGCCTACACTGTCCATTGAGTTGTCCTCAAAACCAATATACATCCTGCTATATCTCCCACATGGAAAGTGCCAGGAGGGAAAAGTGAGGATTATGCTTAGACTTTCTCGGAACTGCTTCAAATCAACTAGATATCTTTGTGCTGTAAATCTCCCAACAGCCAAACGCAAAAGCAGCAAACATCTCGCTGTATGTCCCACATCGAAAGTGCCAAGAGAGTAATGTAGAGCTTGCTCTCCCTGTCTTTGAGTACTGTCTTCACTGTCCCGGTTACCTCTTTGCTAACATTCTCTTCAGAGCTGAAGTGAAACCAGGAACCATGTGGAGAAGGCACCCACACTGAAAATGCCTGGAAGGAACGTTGGGGCTTCTTCTCAGTGTCTCTGACATAGGGTTTCACTGTCCCGGGAAAGTCTCTGCTAACACCCTGCAGAGCGCTGTGCCCAATATACAGAAACGTCTTGCGGTATCTCCTACAGGGAAAGTGCCAGGAGGAATTGTGGAGCTTGTTCTCAGTGTCTCTGAGAATTGCTCTGATTATCCCTGTGACCTCCTTGCTAAGACTCTCCAGAGAGCCGTCCTCAAAACAAACACACATCTTGACATATCTCCCACATTGATCGCAGGGTCTCCAGGAACAGCATTCAATGAGCCAGGAACTTTTCTGCCTACACTGTCCATTGAGTTGTCCTCAAAACCAATATACATCCTGCTATATCTCCCACATGGAAAGTGCCAGGAGGGAAAAGTGAGGATTATGCTTAGACTTTCTCGGAACTGCTTCAAATCAACTAGATATCTTTGTGCTGTAAATCTCCCAACAGCCAAACGCAAAAGCAGCAAACATCTCGCTGTATGTCCCACATCGAAAGTGCCAAGAGAGTAATGTAGAGCTTGCTCTCCCTGTCTTTGAGTACTGTCTTCACTGTCCCGGTTACCTCTTTGCTAACATTCTCTTCAGAGCTGCAGTGAAACAAGGAACCATGTGGAGAAGGCACCCACACTGAAAATGCCTGGAAGGAACGTTGGGGCTTCTTCTCAGTGTCTCTGACATAGGGTTTCACTGTCCCGGGAAAGTCTCTGCTAACACCCTGCAGAGCGCTGTGCCCAATATACAGAAACGTCTTGCGGTATCTCCTACAGGGAAAGTGCCAGGAGGAATTGTGGAGCTTGTTCTCAGTGTCTCTGAGAATTGATCTGATTATTCCTGTGACCTCTTTGCTAAGACTCTCCAGAGAGCCGTCCTCAAAACCAACACACATCTTGACATATCTCCCACATTGATCGCAGGGTCTCCAGGAACGGCATTCAAGGAGCCAGGAACTTTTCTGCCTACACTGTCCATTGAGTTGTCCTCAAAACCAATATACATCCTGCTATATCTCCCACATGGAAAGTGCCAGGAGGGAAAAGTGAGGATTATGCTTAGACTTTCTCGGAACTGCTTCAAATCAACTAGATATCTTTGTGCTGTAAATCTCCCAACAGCCAAGCGCAAAAGCAGCAAACATCTCGCTGTATGTCCCACATCGAAAGTGCCAAGAGAGTAATGTAGAGCTTGCTCTCCCTGTCTTTGAGTACTGTCTTCACTGTCCCAGTTACCTCTTTGCTAACATTCTCTTCAGAGCTGAAGTGAAACAAGGAACCATGTGGAGAAGGCACCCACACTGAAAATGCCTGGAAGGAACGTTGGGGCTTCTTCTCAGTGTCTCTGACATAGGGTTTCACTGTCCCGGGAAAGTCTCTGCTAACACCCTGCAGAGCGCTGTGCCCAATATACAGAAACGTCTTGCGGTATCTCCTACAGGGAAAGTGCCAGGAGGAACTGTCGAGCTTGTTCTCAGTGTCTCTGAGAATTGCTCTGATTATCCCTGTGACCTCTTTGCTAAGACTCTCCAGAGAGCCGTCCTCAAAACCAACACACATCTTGACATATCTCCCACATTGATCGCAGGGTCTCCAGGAACGGCATTCAAGGAGCCAGGAACTTTTCTGCCTACACTGTCCATTGAGTTGTCCTCAAAACCAATATACATCCTGCTATATCTCCCACATGGAAAGTGCCAGGAGGGAAAAGTGAGGATTATGCTTAGACTTTCTCGGAACTGCTTCAAATCAACTAGATATCTTTGTGCTGTAAATCTCCCAACAGCCAAGCGCAAAAGCAGCAAACATCTCGCTGTATGTCCCACATCGAAAGTGCCAAGAGAGTAATGTAGAGCTTGCTCTCCCTGTCTTTGAGTACTGTCTTCACTGTCCCGGTTACCTCTTTGCTAACATTCTCTTCAGAGCTGCAGTGAAACCAGGAACCATGTGGAGAAGGCACCCACACTGAAAATGCCTGGAAGGAACGTTGGGGCTTCTTCTCAGTGTCTCTGACATAGGGTTTCACTGTCCCGGGAAAGTCTCTGCTAACACCCTGCAGAGCGCTGTGCCCAATATACAGAAACGTCTTGCGGTATCTCCTACAGGGAAAGTGCCAGGAGGAATTGTGGAGCTTGTTCTCAGTGTCTCTGAGAATTGATCTGATTATCCCTGTGACCTCCTTGCTAAGACTCTCCAGAGAGCCGTCCTCAAAACAAACACACATCTTGACATATCTCCCACATTGATCGCAGGGTCTCCAGGAACGGCATTCAAGGAGCCAGGAACTTTTCTGCCTACACTGTCCATTGAGTTGTCCTCAAAACCAATATACATCCTGCTATATCTCCCACATGGAAAGTGCCAGGAGGGAAAAGTGAGGATTATGCTTAGACTTTCTCGGAACTGCTTCAAATCAACTAGATATCTTTGTGCTGTAAATCTCCCAACAGCCAAACGCAAAAGCAGCAAACATCTCGCTGTATGTCCCACATCGAAAGTGCCAAGAGAGTAATGTAGAGCTTGCTCTCCCTGTCTTTGAGTACTGTCTTCACTGTCCCGGTTACCTCTTTGCTAACATTCTCTTCAGAGCTGAAGTGAAACCAGGAACCATGTGGAGAAGGCACCCACACTGAAAATGCCTGGAAGGAACGTTGGGGCTTCTTCTCAGTGTCTCTGACATAGGGTTTCACTGTCCCGGGAAAGTCTCTGCTAACACCCTGCAGAGCGCTGTGCCCAATATACAGAAACGTCTTGCGGTATCTCCTACAGGGAAAGTGCCAGGAGGAAGTGTCGAGCTTGTTCTCAGTGTCTCTGAGAATTGCTCTGATTATCCGTGTGACCTCTTTGCTAAGACTCTCCAGAGAGCCGTCCTCAAAACAAACACACATCTTGACATATCTCCCACATTGATCGCAGTGTCTCCAGGAACGGCATTCAAGGAGCCAGGAACTTTTCTGCCTACACTGTCCATTGAGTTGTCCTCAAAACCAATATACATCCTGCTATATCTCCCACATGGAAAGTGCCAGGAGGGAAAAGTGAGGATTATGCTTAGACTTTCTCGGAACTGCTTCAAATCAACTAGATATCTTTGTGCTGTAAATCTCCCAACAGCCAAGCGCAAAAGCAGCAAACATCTCGCTGTATGTCCCACATCGAAAGTGCCAAGAGAGTAATGTAGAGCTTGCTCTCCCTGTCTTTGAGGACTGTCTTCACTGTCCCGGTTACCTCTTTGCTAACATTCTCTTCAGAGCTGCAGTGAAACCAGGAACCATGTGGAGAAGGCACCCACACTGAAAATGCCTGGAAGGAACGTTGGGGCTTCTTCTCAGTGTCTCTGACATAGGGTTTCACTGTCCCGGGAAAGTCTCTGCTAACACCCTGCAGAGCGCTGTGCCCAATATACAGAAACGTCTTGCGGTATCTCCTACAGGGAAAGTGCCAGGAGGAATTGTGGAGCTTGTTCTCAGTGTCTCTGAGAATTGATCTGATTATTCCTGTGACCTCTTTGCTAAGACTCTCCAGAGAGCCGTCCTCAAAACCAACACACATCTTGACATATCTCCCACATTGATCGCAGGGTCTCCAGGAACGGCATTCAAGGAGCCAGGAACTTTTCTGCCTACACTGTCCATTGAGTTGTCCTCAAAACCAATATACATCCTGCTATATCTCCCACATGGAAAGTGCCAGGAGGGAAAAGTGAGGATTATGCTTAGACTTTCTCGGAACTGCTTCAAATCAACTAGATATCTTTGTGCTGTAAATCTCCCAACAGCCAAGCGCAAAAGCAGCAAACATCTCGCTGTATGTCCCACATCGAAAGTGCCAAGAGAGTAATGTAGAGCTTGCTCTCCCTGTCTTTGAGTACTGTCTTCACTGTCCCGGTTACCTCTTTGCTAACATTCTCTTCAGAGCTGCATTGAAACAAGGAACCATGTGGAGAAGGCACCCACACTGAAAATGCCTGGAAGGAACGTTGGGGCTTCTTCTCAGTGTCTCTGACATAGGGTTTCACTGTCCCGGGAAAGTCTCTGCTAACACCCTGCAGAGCGCTGTGCCCAATATACAGAAACGTCTTGCGGTATCTCCTACAGGGAAAGTGCCAGGAGGAATTGTGGAGCTTGTTCTCAGTGTCTCTGAGAATTGATCTGATTATCCCTGTGACCTCTTTGCTAAGACTCTCCAGAGAGCCGTCCTCAAAACCAACACACATCTTGACATATCTCCCACATTGATCGCAGTGTCTCCAGGAACGGCATTCAAGGAGCCAGGAACTTTTCTGCCTACACTGTCCATTGAGTTGTCCTCAAAACCAATATACATCCTGCTATATCTCCCACATGGAAAGTGCCAGGAGGGAAAAGTGAGGATTATGCTTAGACTTTCTCGGAACTGCTTCAAATCAACTAGATATCTTTGTGCTGTAAATCTCCCAACAGCCAAGCGCAAAAGCAGCAAACATCTCGCTGTATGTCCCACATCGAAAGTGCCAAGAGAGTAATGTAGAGCTTGCTCTCCCTGTCTTTGAGTACTGTCTTCACTGTCCCGGTTACCTCTTTGCTAACATTCTCTTCAGAGCTGCATTGAAACCAGGAACCATGTGGAGAAGGCACCCACACTGAAAATGCCTGGAAGGAACGTTGGGGCTTCTTCTCAGTGTCTCTGACATAGGGTTTCACTGTCCCAGGAAAGTCTCTGCTAACACCCTGCAGAGCGCTGTGCCCAATATACAGAAACGTCTTGCGGTATCTCCTACAGGGAAAGTGCCAGGAGGAACTGTCGAGCTTGTTCTCAGTGTCTCTGAGAATTGCTGTGATTATCCCTGTGACCTCTTTGCTAAGACTCTCCAGAGAGCCGTCCTCAAAACCAACACACATCTTGACATATCTCCCTCATTGATCGCAGGGTCTCCAGGAACGGCATTCAATGAGCCAGGAACTTTTCTGCCTACACTGTCCATTGAGTTGTCCTCAAAACCAATATACATCCTGCTATATCTCCCACATGGAAAGTGCCAGGAGGGAAAAGTGAGGATTATGCTTAGACTTTCTCGGAACTGCTTCAAATCAACTAGATATCTTTGTGCTGTAAATCTCCCAACAGCCAAACGCAAAAGCAGCAAACATCTCGCTGTATGTCCCACATCGAAAGTGCCAAGAGAGTAATGTAGAGCTTGCTCTCCCTGTCTTTGAGTACTGTCTTCACTGTCCCGGTTACCTCTTTGCTAACATTCTCTTCAGAGCTGCATTGAAACCAGGAACCATGTGGAGAAGGCACCCACACTGAAAATGACTGGAAGGAACGTTGGGGCTTCTTCTCAGTGTCTCTGACATAGGGTTTCACTGTCCCGGGAAAGTCTCTGCTAACACCCTGCAGAGCGCTGTGCCCAATATACAGAAACGTCTTGCGGTATCTCCTACAGGGAAAGTGCCAGGAGGAATTGTGGAGCTTGTTCTCAGTGTCTCTGAGAATTGCTCTGATTATCCCTGTGACCTCTTTGCTAAGACTCTCCAGAGAGCCGTCCTCAAAACCAACACACATCTTGACATATCTCCCACATTGATCGCAGTGTCTCCAGGAACGGCATTCAAGGAGCCGGGAACTTTTCTGCCTACACTGTCCATTGAGTTGTCCTCAAAACCAGTATACATCCTGCTATATCTCCCACATGGAAAGTGCCAGGTAGGAAATGTAGAGCTTGTTCTCCCTGTCTTTGAGTACTGCTTTCTACTCTCCTGGTTACCTCTTTGCTAACGTTCTCTCGAGAGAGTTGTGCTCCAAACCAAAGCACACCTTGACATATCTCCCACATGGAAAGTGCTATTAGGCAATTGTAGGATTTGATCGCAGTGTCTCTCCAGGAACGGCATTCAGTGAGCCAGGAACTTTTCTGCCTACACTGTCCACTGAGTTGTCCTCAAAACCGATATATATCCTGCTATATCTACTACATGGAAAGTGCCAAGAGAATAATGTAGAGCTTGCTCTCCCTGTCTTTGTATACTGTTTTCACTGTCCCGATGACCTCTTTGCTAACATTCTCTTCAGAGCTGCATTGAAACCAGGAACCATGTGGAGAAGGCACCCACACTGTAAATGCCTGGAAGGAACATTGGGGCTTCTTCTCAGTGTCTCTGACATAGGGTTTCACTGTCCCGGGAAAGTCTCTGCTAACACCCTGCAGAGCGCTGTGCCCAATATACAGAAACGTCTTGCGGTATCTCCTACAGGGAAAGTGCCAGGAGGAATTGTGGAGCTTGTTCTCAGTGTCTCTGAGAATTGATCTGATTATCCCTGTGACCTCTTTGCTAAGACTCTCCAGAGAGCCGTCCTCAAAACAAACACACATCTTGACATATCTCCCACATTGATCGCAGTGTCTCCAGGAACGGCATTCAAGGAGCCGGGAACTTTTCTGCCTACACTGTCCATTGAGTTGTCCTCAAAACCAATATACATCCTGCTATATCTCCCACATGGAAAGTGCCAGGAGGGAAAAGTGAGGATTATGCTTAGACTTTCTCGGAACTGCTTCAAATCAACTAGATATCTTTGTGCTGTAAATCTCCCAACAGCCAAGCGCAAAAGCAGCAAACATCTCGCTGTATGTCCCACATCGAAAGTGCCAAGAGAGTAATGTAGAGCTTGCTCTCCCTGTCTTTGAGTACTGTCTTCACTGTCCCGGTTACCTCTTTGCTAACATTCTCTTCAGAGCTGCATTGAAACCAGGAACCATGTGGAGAAGGCACCCACACTGAAAATGCCTGGAAGGAACGTTGGGGCTTCTTCTCAGTGTCTCTGACATAGGGTTTCACTGTCCCAGGAAAGTCTCTGCTAACACCCTGCAGAGCGCTGTGCCCAATATACAGAAACGTCTTGCGGTATCTCCTACAGGGAAAGTGCCAGGAGGAACTGTCGAGCTTGTTCTCAGTGTCTCTGAGAATTGCTGTGATTATCCCTGTGACCTCTTTGCTAAGACTCTCCAGAGAGCCGTCCTCAAAACCAACACACATCTTGACATATCTCCCTCATTGATCGCAGGGTCTCCAGGAACGGCATTCAATGAGCCAGGAACTTTTCTGCCTACACTGTCCATTGAGTTGTCCTCAAAACCAATATACATCCTGCTATATCTCCCACATGGAAAGTGCCAGGAGGGAAAAGTGAGGATTATGCTTAGACTTTCTCGGAACTGCTTCAAATCAACTAGATATCTTTGTGCTGTAAATCTCCCAACAGCCAAACGCAAAAGCAGCAAACATCTCGCTGTATGTCCCACATCGAAAGTGCCAAGAGAGTAATGTAGAGCTTGCTCTCCCTGTCTTTGAGTACTGTCTTCACTGTCCCGGTTACCTCTTTGCTAACATTCTCTTCAGAGCTGCATTGAAACCAGGAACCATGTGGAGAAGGCACCCACACTGAAAATGCTTGGAAGGAACGTTGGGGCTTCTTCTCAGTGTCTCTGACATAGGGTTTCACTGTCCCGGGAAAGTCTCTGCTAACACCCTGCAGAGCGCTGTGCCCAATATACAGAAACGTCTTGCGGTATCTCCTACAGGGAAAGTGCCAGGAGGAATTGTGGAGCTTGTTCTCAGTGTCTCTGAGAATTGCTCTGATTATCCCTGTGACCTCTTTGCTAAGACTCTCCAGAGAGCCGTCCTCAAAACCAACACACATCTTGACATATCTCCCACATTGATCGCAGTGTCTCCAGGAACGGCATTCAAGGAGCCGGGAACTTTTCTCCCTACACTGTCCATTGAGTTGTCCTCAAAACCAGTATACATCCTGCTATATCTCCCACATGGAAAGTGCCAGGTAGGAAATGTAGAGCTTGTTCTCCCTGTCTTTGAGTACTGCTTTCTACTCTCCTGGTTACCTCTTTGCTAACGTTCTCTCGAGAGAGTTGTGCTCCAAACCAAAGCACACATTGACATATCTCCCACATGGAAAGTGCTATTAGGCAATTGTAGGATTTGATCGCAGTGTCTCTCCAGGAACGGCATTCAGTGAGCCAGGAACTTTTCTGCCTACACTGTCCACTGAGTTGTCCTCAAAACCGATATATATCCTGCTATATCTACTACATGGAAAGTGCCAAGAGAATAATGTAGAGCTTGCTCTCCCTGTCTTTGTATACTGTTTTCACTGTCCCGATGACCTCTTTGCTAACATTCTCTTCAGAGCTGCATTGAAACCAGGAACCATGTGGAGAAGGCACCCACACTGAAAATGCTTGGAAGGAACGTTGGGGCTTCTTCTCAGTGTCTCTGACATAGGGTTTCACTGTCCCGGGAAAGTCTCTGCTAACACCCTGCAGAGCGCTGTGCCCAATATACAGAAACGTCTTGCGGTATCTCCTACAGGGAAAGTGCCAGGAGGAATTGTGGAGCTTGTTCTCAGTGTCTCTGAGAATTGCTCTGATTATCCCTGTGACCTCTTTGCTAAGACTCTCCAGAGAGCCGTCCTCAAAACAAACACACATCTTGACATATCTCCCACGTTGATCACAGGGTCTCCAGGAACGGCATTCAATGAGCCAGGAACTTTTCTCCCTACACTGTCCATTGAGTTGTCCTCAAAACCAGTATACATCCTGCTATATCTCCCACATGGAAAGTGCCAGGTAGGAAATGTAGAGCTTGTTCTCCCTGTCTTTGAGTACTGCTTTCTACTCTCCTGGTTACCTCTTTGCTAACGTTCTCTCGAGAGAGTTGTGCTCCAAACCAAAGCACACATTGACATATCTCCCACATGGAAAGTGCTATTAGGCAATTCTAGGATTTGATCGCAGTGTCTCTCCAGGAACGGCATTCAGTGAGCCAGGAACTTTTCTGCCTACACTGTCCACTGAGTTGTCCTCAAAACCGATATATATCCTGCTATATCTACTACATGGAAAGTGCCAAGAGAATAATGTAGAGCTTGCTCTCCCTGTCTTTGTATACTGTTTTCACTGTCCCGATGACCTCTTTGCTAACATTCTCTTCAGAGCTGCATTGAAACCAGGAACCATGTGGAGAAGGCACCCACACTGAAAATGCCTGGAAGGAACATTGGGGCTTCTTCTCAGTGTCTCTGACATAGGGTTTCACTGTCCCGGGAAAGTCTCTGCTAACACCCTGCAGAGCGCTGTGCCCAATATACAGAAACGTCTTGCGGTATCTCCTACAGGGAAAGTGCCAGGAGGAACTGTCGAGCTTGTTCTCAGTGTCTCTGAGAATTGATCTGATTATCCCTGTGACCTCTTTGCTAAGACTCTCCAGAGAGCCGTCCTCAAAACCAACACACATCTTGACATATCTCCCTCATTGATCGCAGGGTCTCCAGGAACGGCATTCAAGGAGCCAGGAACTTTTCTGCCTACACTGTCCATTGAGTTGGCCTCAAAACCAATATACATCCTGCTATATCTCCCACATGGAAAGTGCCAGGAGGGAAAAGTGAGGATTATGCTTAGACTTTCTCGGAACTGCTTCAAATCAACTAGATATCTTTGTGCTGTAAATCTCCCAACAGCCAAACGCAAAAGCAGCAAACATCTCGCTGTATGTCCCACATCGAAAGTGCCAAGAGAGTAATGTAGAGCTTGCTCTCCCTGTCTTTGAGTACTGTCTTCACTGTCCCGGTTACCTCTTTGCTAACATTCTCTTCAGAGCTGCATTGAAACCAGGAACCATGTGGAGAAGGCACCCACACTGAAAATGCTTGGAAGGAACGTTGGGGCTTCTTCTCAGTGTCTCTGACATAGGGTTTCACTGTCCCGGGAAAGTCTCTGCTAACACCCTGCAGAGCGCTGTGCCCAATATACAGAAACGTCTTGCGGTATCTCCTACAGGGAAAGTGCCAGGAGGAATTGTGGAGCTTGTTCTCAGTGTCTCTGAGAATTGATCTGATTATCCCTGTGACCTCTTTGCTAAGACTCTCCAGAGAGCCGTCCTCAAAACCAACACACATCTTGACATATCTCCCACATTGATCGCAGTGTCTCCAGGAACGGCATTCAATGAGCCGGGAACTTTTCTGCCTACACTGTCCATTGAGTTGTCCTCAAAACCAATATACATCCTGCTATATCTCCCACATGGAAAGTGCCAGGAGGGAAAAGTGAGGATTATGCTTAGACTTTCTCGGAACTGCTTCAAATCAACTAGATATCTTTGTGCTGTAAATCTCCCTACAGCCAAACGCAAAAGCAGCAAACATCTCGCTGTATGTCCCACATCGAAAGTGCCAAGAGAGTAATGTAGAGCTTGCTCTCCCTGTCTTTGAGTACTGTCTTCACTGTCCCGGTTACCTCTTTGCTAACATTCTCTTCAGAGCTGCATTGAAACCAGGAACCATGTGGAGAAGGCACCCACACTGAAAATGCTTGGAAGGAACGTTGGGGCTTTTTCTCAGTGTCTCTGACATAGGGTTTCACTGTCCCGGGAAAGTCTCTGCTAACACCCTGCAGAGCGCTGTGCCCAATATACAGAAACGTCTTGCGGTATCTCCTACAGGGAAAGTGCCAGGAGGAATTGTGGAGCTTGTTCTCAGTGTCTCTGAGAATTGCTCTGATTATCCCTGTGACCTCTTTGCTAAGACTCTCCAGAGAGCCGTCCTCAAAACCAACACACATCTTGACATATCTCCCACATTGATTGCAGGGTCTCCAGGAACGGCATTCAAGGAGCCAGGAACTTTTCTGCCTACACTGTCCATTGAGTTGTCCTCAAAACCAATATACATCCTGCTATATCTCCCACATGGAAAGTGCCAGGAGGGAAAAGTGAGGATTATGCTTAGACTTTCTCGGAACTGCTTCAAATCAACTAGATATCTTTGTGCTGTAAATCTCCCAACAGCCAAACGCAAAAGCAGCAAACATCTCGCTGTATGTCCCACATCGAAAGTGCCAAGAGAGTAATGTAGAGCTTGCTCTCCCTGTCTTTGAGTACTGTCTTCACTGTCCCGGTTACCTCTTTGCTAACATTCTCTTCAGAGCTGCAGTGAAACAAGGAACCATGTGGAGAAGGCACCCACACTGAAAATGCCTGGAAGGAACGTTGGGGCTTCTTCTCAGTGTCTCTGACATAGGGTTTCACTGTCCCGGGAAAGTCTCTGCTAACACCCTGCAGAGCGCTGTGCCCAATATACAGAAACGTCTTGCGGTATCTCCTACAGGGAAAGTGCCAGGAGGAATTGCGGAGCTTGTTCTCAGTGTCTCTGAGAATTGATCTGATTATCCCTGTGACCTCTTTGCTAAGACTCTCCAGAGAGCCGTCCTCAAAACAAACACACATCTTGACATATCTCCCACATTGATCGCAGTGTCTCCAGGAACGGCATTCAAGGAGCCAGGAACTTTTCTGCCTACACTGTCCATTGAGTTGTCCTCAAAACCAATATACATCCTGCTATATCTCCCACGTGGAAAGTGCCAGGAGGGAAAAGTGAGGATTATGCTTAGACTTTCTCGGAACTGCTTCAAATCAACTAGATATCTTTGTGCTGTAAATCTCCCAACAGCCAAACGCAAAAGCAGCAAACATCTCGCTGTATGTCCCACATCGAAAGTGCCAAGAGAGTAATGTAGAGCTTGCTCTCCCTGTCTTTGAGTACTGTCTTCACTGTCCCGGTTACCTCTTTGCTAACATTCTCTTCAGAGCTGCAGTGAAACCAGGAACCATGTGGAGAAGGCACCCACACTGAAAATGCCTGGAAGGAACGTTGGGGCTTCTTCTCAGTGTCTCTGACATAGGGTTTCACTGTCCCGGGAAAGTCTCTGCTAACACCCTGCAGAGCGCTGTGCCCAATATACAGAAACGTCTTGCGGTATCTCCTACAGGGAAAGTGCCAGGAGGAATTGTGGAGCTTGTTCTCAGTGTCTCTGAGAATTGATCTGATTATCCGTGTGACCTCTTTGCTAAGACTCTCCAGAGAGCCGTCCTCAAAACCAACACACATCTTGACATATCTCCCACATTGATCGCAGTGTCTCCAGGAACGGCATTCAAGGAGCCAGGAACTTTTCTGCCTACACTGTCCATTGAGTTGTCCTCAAAACCAATATACATCCTGCTATATCTCCCACATGGAAAGTGCCAGGAGGGAAAAGTGAGGATTATGCTTAGACTTTCTCGGAACTGCTTCAAATCAACTAGATATCTTTGTGCTGTAAATCTCCCAACAGCCAAACGCAAAAGCAGCAAACATCTCGCTGTATGTCCCACATCGAAAGTGCCAAGAGAGTAATGTAGAGCTTGCTCTCCCTGTCTTTGAGTACTGTTTTCACTGTCCCGGTTACCTCTTTGCTAACATTCTCTTCAGAGCTGCATTGAAACCAGGAACCATGTGGAGAAGGCACCCACACTGAAAATGCCTGGAAGGAACGTTGGGGCTTCTTCTCAGTGTCTCTGACATAGGGTTTCACTGTCCCGGGAAAGTCTCTGCTAACACCCTGCAGAGCGCTGTGCCCAATATACAGAAACGTCTTGCGGTATCTCCTACAGGGAAAGTGCCAGGAGGAACTGTCGAGCTTGTTCTCAGTGTCTCTGAGAATTGCTCTGATTATCCCTGTGACCTCTTTGCTAAGACTCTCCAGAGAGCCGTCCTCAAAACAAACACACATCTTGACATATCTCCCACATTGATCGCAGTGTCTCCAGGAACGGCATTCAAGGAGCCAGGAACTTTTCTGCCTACACTGTCCATTGAGTTGTCCTCAAAACCAATATACATCCTGCTATATCTCCCACATGGAAAGTGCCAGGAGGGAAAAGTGAGGATTATGCTTAGACTTTCTCGGAACTGCTTCAAATCAACTAGATATCTTTGTGCTGTAAATCTCCCAACAGCCAAACGCAAAAGCAGCAAACATCTCGCTGTATGTCCCACATCGAAAGTGCCAAGAGAGTAATGTAGAGCTTGCTCTCCCTGTCTTTGAGTACTGTTTTCACTGTCCCGGTTACCTCTTTGCTAACATTCTCTTCAGAGCTGAAGTGAAACAAGGAACCATGTGGAGAAGGCACCCACACTGAAAATGCTTGGAAGGAACGTTGGGGCTTTTTCTCAGTGTCTCTGACATAGGGTTTCACTGTCCCGGGAAAGTCTCTGCTAACACCCTGCAGAGCGCTGTGCCCAATATACAGAAACGTCTTGCGGTATCTCCTACAGGGAAAGTGCCAGGAGGAATTGTGGAGCTTGTTCTCAGTGTCTCTGAGAATTGCTCTGATTATCCGTGTGACCTCTTTGCTAAGACTCTCCAGTGAGCCGTCCTCCAAACCAACATACATCTTGACATATCTCCCACATTGATCGCAGGGTCTCCAGGAACGGCATTCAAGGAGCCAGGAACTTTTCTGCCTACACTGTCCATTGAGTTGTCCTCAAAACCAATATACATCCTGCTATATCTCCCACATGGAAAGTGCCAGGAGGGAAAAGTGAGGATTATGCTTAGACTTTCTCGGAACTGCTTCAAATCAACTAGATATCTTTGTGCTGTAAATCTCCCAACAGCCAAGCGCAAAAGCAGCAAACATCTCGCTGTATGTCCCACATCGAAAGTGCCAAGAGAGTAATGTAGAGCTTGCTCTCCCTGTCTTTGAGTACTGTCTTCACTGTCCCGGTTACCTCTTTGCTAACATTCTCTTCAGAGCTGCAGTGAAACAAGGAACCATGTGGAGAAGGCACCCACACTGAAAATGCCTGGAAGGAACGTTGGGGCTTCTTCTCAGTGTCTCTGACATAGGGTTTCACTGTCCCGGGAAAGTCTCTGCTAACACCCTGCAGAGCGCTGTGCCCAATATACAGAAACGTCTTGCGGTATCTCCTACAGGGAAAGTGCCAGGAGGAATTGCGGAGCTTGTTCTCAGTGTCTCTGAGAATTGATCTGATTATCCCTGTGACCTCTTTGCTAAGACTCTCCAGAGAGCCGTCCTCAAAACAAACACACATCTTGACATATCTCCCACATTGATCGCAGTGTCTCCAGGAACGGCATTCAAGGAGCCAGGAACTTTTCTGCCTACACTGTCCATTGAGTTGTCCTCAAAACCAATATACATCCTGCTATATCTCCCACGTGGAAAGTGCCAGGAGGGAAAAGTGAGGATTATGCTTAGACTTTCTCGGAACTGCTTCAAATCAACTAGATATCTTTGTGCTGTAAATCTCCCAACAGCCAAACGCAAAAGCAGCAAACATCTCGCTGTATGTCCCACATCGAAAGTGCCAAGAGAGTAATGTAGAGCTTGCTCTCCCTGTCTTTGAGTACTGTCTTCACTGTCCCGGTTACCTCTTTGCTAACATTCTCTTCAGAGCTGCAGTGAAACCAGGAACCATGTGGAGAAGGCACCCACACTGAAAATGCCTGGAAGGAACGTTGGGGCTTCTTCTCAGTGTCTCTGACATAGGGTTTCACTGTCCCGGGAAAGTCTCTGCTAACACCCTGCAGAGCGCTGTGCCCAATATACAGAAACGTCTTGCGGTATCTCCTACAGGGAAAGTGCCAGGAGGAATTGTGGAGCTTGTTCTCAGTGTCTCTGAGAATTGATCTGATTATCCGTGTGACCTCTTTGCTAAGACTCTCCAGAGAGCCGTCCTCAAAACCAACACACATCTTGACATATCTCCCACATTGATCGCAGTGTCTCCAGGAACGGCATTCAAGGAGCCAGGAACTTTTCTGCCTACACTGTCCATTGAGTTGTCCTCAAAACCAATATACATCCTGCTATATCTCCCACATGGAAAGTGCCAGGAGGGAAAAGTGAGGATTATGCTTAGACTTTCTCGGAACTGCTTCAAATCAACTAGATATCTTTGTGCTGTAAATCTCCCAACAGCCAAACGCAAAAGCAGCAAACATCTCGCTGTATGTCCCACATCGAAAGTGCCAAGAGAGTAATGTAGAGCTTGCTCTCCCTGTCTTTGAGTACTGTTTTCACTGTCCCGGTTACCTCTTTGCTAACATTCTCTTCAGAGCTGAAGTGAAACAAGGAACCATGTGGAGAAGGCACCCACACTGAAAATGCTTGGAAGGAACGTTGGGGCTTTTTCTCAGTGTCTCTGACATAGGGTTTCACTGTCCCGGGAAAGTCTCTGCTAACACCCTGCAGAGCGCTGTGCCCAATATACAGAAACGTCTTGCGGTATCTCCTACAGGGAAAGTGCCAGGAGGAATTGTGGAGCTTGTTCTCAGTGTCTCTGAGAATTGCTCTGATTATCCGTGTGACCTCTTTGCTAAGACTCTCCAGTGAGCCGTCCTCCAAACCAACACACATCTTGACATATCTCCCACATTGATCGCAGGGTCTCCAGGAACGGCATTCAAGGAGCCAGGAACTTTTCTGCCTACACTGTCCATTGAGTTGTCCTCAAAACCAATATACATCCTGCTATATCTCCCACATGGAAAGTGCCAGGAGGGAAAAGTGAGGATTATGCTTAGACTTTCTCGGAACTGCTTCAAATCAACTAGATATCTTTGTGCTGTAAATCTCCCAACAGCCAAGCGCAAAAGCAGCAAACATCTCGCTGTATGTCCCACATCGAAAGTGCCAAGAGAGTAATGTAGAGCTTGCTCTCCCTGTCTTTGAGTACTGTCTTCACTGTCCCGGTTACCTCTTTGCTAACATTCTCTTCAGAGCTGCAGTGAAACAAGGAACCATGTGGAGAAGGCACCCACACTGAAAATGCCTGGAAGGAACGTTGGGGCTTCTTCTCAGTGTCTCTGACATAGGGTTTCACTGTCCCGGGAAAGTCTCTGCTAACACCCTGCAGAGCGCTGTGCCCAATATACAGAAACGTCTTGCGGTATCTCCTACAGGGAAAGTGCCAGGAGGAATTGTGGAGCTTGTTCTCAGTGTCTCTGAGAATTGCTCTGATTATCCCTGTGACCTCCTTGCTAAGACTCTCCAGAGAGCCGTCCTCAAAACAAACACACATCTTGACATATCTCCCACATTGATCGCAGTGTCTCCAGGAACGGCATTCAAGGAGCCAGGAACTTTTCTGCCTACACTGTCCATTGAGTTGTCCTCAAAACCAATATACATCCTGCTATATCTCCCACATGGAAAGTGCCAGGAGGGAAAAGTGAGGATTATGCTTAGACTTTCTCGGAACTGCTTCAAATCAACTAGATATCTTTGTGCTGTAAATCTCCCAACAGCCAAGCGCAAAAGCAGCAAACATCTCGCTGTATGTCCCACATCGAAAGTGCCAAGAGAGTAATGTAGAGCTTGCTCTCCCTGTCTTTGAGTACTGTCTTCACTGTCCCGGTTACCTCTTTGCTAACATTCTCTTCAGAGCTGCAGTGAAACAAGGAACCATGTGGAGAAGGCACCCACACTGAAAATGCCTGGAAGGAACGTTGGGGCTTCTTCTCAGTGTCTCTGACATAGGGTTTCACTGTCCCGGGAAAGTCTCTGCTAACACCCTGCAGAGCGCTGTGCCCAATATACAGAAACGTCTTGCGGTATCTCCTACAGGGAAAGTGCCAGGAGGAATTGTGGAGCTTGTTCTCAGTGTCTCTGAGAATTGCTCTGATTATCCCTGTGACCTCCTTGCTAAGACTCTCCAGAGAGCCGTCCTCAAAACAAACACACATCTTGACATATCTCCCACATTGATCGCAGTGTCTCCAGGAACGGCATTCAAGGAGCCAGGAACTTTTCTGCCTACACTGTCCATTGAGTTGTCCTCAAAACCAATATACATCCTGCTATATCTCCCACATGGAAAGTGCCAGGAGGGAAAAGTGAGGATTATGCTTAGACTTTCTCGGAACTGCTTCAAATCAACTAGATATCTTTGTGCTGTAAATCTCCCAACAGCCAAGCGCAAAAGCAGCAAACATCTCGCTGTATGTCCCACATCGAAAGTGCCAAGAGAGTAATGTAGAGCTTGCTCTCCCTGTCTTTGAGTACTGTTTTCACTGTCCCGGTTACCTCTTTGCTAACATTCTCTTCAGAGCTGCAGTGAAACAAGGAACCATGTGGAGAAGGCACCCACACTGAAAATGCTTGGAAGGAACGTTGGGGCTTTTTCTCAGTGTCTCTGACATAGGGTTTCACTGTCCCGGGAAAGTCTCTGCTAACACCCTGCAGAGCGCTGTGCCCAATATACAGAAACGTCTTGCGGTATCTCCTACAGGGAAAGTGCCAGGAGGAATTGTGGAGCTTGTTCTCAGTGTCTCTGAGAATTGCTCTGATTATCCGTGTGACCTCTTTGCTAAGACTCTCCAGTGAGCCGTCCTCCAAACCAACACACATCTTGACATATCTCCCACATTGATCGCAGGGTCTCCAGGAACGGCATTCAAGGAGCCAGGAACTTTTCTGCCTACACTGTCCATTGAGTTGTCCTCAAAACCAATATACATCCTGCTATATCTCCCACATGGAAAGTGCCAGGAGGGAAAAGTGAGGATTATGCTTAGACTTTCTCGGAACTGCTTCAAATCAACTAGATATCTTTGTGCTGTAAATCTCCCAACAGCCAAGCGCAAAAGCAGCAAACATCTCGCTGTATGTCCCACATCGAAAGTGCCAAGAGAGTAATGTAGAGCTTGCTCTCCCTGTCTTTGAGGACTGTCTTCACTGTCCCGGTTACCTCTTTGCTAACATTCTCTTCAGAGCTGCAGTGAAACAAGGAACCATGTGGAGAAGGCACCCACACTGAAAATGCCTGGAAGGAACGTTGGGGCTTCTTCTCAGTGTCTCTGACATAGGGTTTCACTGTCCCGGGAAAGTCTCTGCTAACACCCTGCAGAGCGCTGTGCCCAATATACAGAAACGTCTTGCGGTATCTCCTACAGGGAAAGTGCCAGGAGGAATTGTGGAGCTTGTTCTCAGTGTCTCTGAGAATTGCTCTGATTATCCCTGTGACCTCCTTGCTAAGACTCTCCAGAGAGCCGTCCTCAAAACAAACACACATCTTGACATATCTCCCACATTGATCGCAGTGTCTCCAGGAACGGCATTCAAGGAGCCAGGAACTTTTCTGCCTACACTGTCCATTGAGTTGTCCTCAAAACCAATATACATCCTGCTATATCTCCCACATGGAAAGTGCCAGGAGGGAAAAGTGAGGATTATGCTTAGACTTTCTCGGAACTGCTTCAAATCAACTAGATATCTTTGTGCTGTAAATCTCCCAACAGCCAAGCGCAAAAGCAGCAAACATCTCGCTGTATGTCCCACATCGAAAGTGCCAAGAGAGTAATGTAGAGCTTGCTCTCCCTGTCTTTGAGTACTGTTTTCACTGTCCCGGTTACCTCTTTGCTAACATTCTCTTCAGAGCTGCAGTGAAACAAGGAACCATGTGGAGAAGGCACCCACACTGAAAATGCTTGGAAGGAACGTTGGGGCTTTTTCTCAGTGTCTCTGACATAGGGTTTCACTGTCCCGGGAAAGTCTCTGCTAACACCCTGCAGAGCGCTGTGCCCAATATACAGAAACGTCTTGCGGTATCTCCTACAGGGAAAGTGCCAGGAGGAATTGTGGAGCTTGTTCTCAGTGTCTCTGAGAATTGCTCTGATTATCCGTGTGACCTCTTTGCTAAGACTCTCCAGTGAGCCGTCCTCCAAACCAACACACATCTTGACATATCTCCCACATTGATCGCAGGGTCTCCAGGAACGGCATTCAAGGAGCCAGGAACTTTTCTGCCTACACTGTCCATTGAGTTGTCCTCAAAACCAATATACATCCTGCTATATCTCCCACATGGAAAGTGCCAGGAGGGAAAAGTGAGGATTATGCTTAGACTTTCTCGGAACTGCTTCAAATCAACTAGATATCTTTGTGCTGTAAATCTCCCAACAGCCAAGCGCAAAAGCAGCAAACATCTCGCTGTATGTCCCACATCGAAAGTGCCAAGAGAGTAATGTAGAGCTTGCTCTCCCTGTCTTTGAGTACTGTCTTCACTGTCCCGGTTACCTCTTTGCTAACATTCTCTTCAGAGCTGCAGTGAAACAAGGAACCATGTGGAGAAGGCACCCACACTGAAAATGCCTGGAAGGAACGTTGGGGCTTCTTCTCAGTGTCTCTGACATAGGGTTTCACTGTCCCGGGAAAGTCTCTGCTAACACCCTGCAGAGCGCTGTGCCCAATATACAGAAACGTCTTGCGGTATCTCCTACAGGGAAAGTGCCAGGAGGAACTGTCGAGCTTGTTCTCAGTGTCTCTGAGAATTGATCTGATTATCCCTGTGACCTCTTTGCTAAGACTCTCCAGAGAGCCGTCCTCAAAACAAACACACATCTTGACATATCTCCCACATTGATCGCAGTGTCTCCAGGAACGGCATTCAAGGAGCCAGGAACTTTTCTGCCTACACTGTCCATTGAGTTGTCCTCAAAACCAATATACATCCTGCTATATCTCCCACGTGGAAAGTGCCAGGAGGGAAAAGTGAGGATTATGCTTAGACTTTCTCGGAACTGCTTCAAATCAACTAGATATCTTTGTGCTGTAAATCTCCCAACAGCCAAACGCAAAAGCAGCAAACATCTCGCTGTATGTCCCACATCGAAAGTGCCAAGAGAGTAATGTAGAGCTTGCTCTCCCTGTCTTTGAGTACTGTCTTCACTGTCCCGGTTACCTCTTTGCTAACATTCTCTTCAGAGCTGCAGTGAAACAAGGAACCATGTGGAGAAGGCACCCACACTGAAAATGCCTGGAAGGAACGTTGGGGCTTCTTCTCAGTGTCTCTGACATAGGGTTTCACTGTCCCGGGAAAGTCTCTGCTAACACCCTGCAGAGCGCTGTGCCCAATATACAGAAACGTCTTGCGGTATCTCCTACAGGGAAAGTGCCAGGAGGAATTGTGGAGCTTGTTCTCAGTGTCTCTGAGAATTGATCTGATTATTCCTGTGACCTCTTTGCTAAGACTCTCCAGAGAGCCGTCCTCAAAACAAACACACATCTTGACATATCTCCCACATTGATCGCAGTGTCTCCAGGAACGGCATTCAAGGAGCCAGGAACTTTTCTGCCTACACTGTCCATTGAGTTGTCCTCAAAACCAATATACATCCTGCTATATCTCCCACATGGAAAGTGCCAGGAGGGAAAAGTGAGGATTATGCTTAGACTTTCTCGGAACTGCTTCAAATCAACTAGATATCTTTGTGCTGTAAATCTCCCAACAGCCAAGCGCAAAAGCAGCAAACATCTCGCTGTATGTCCCACATCGAAAGTGCCAAGAGAGTAATGTAGAGCTTGCTCTCCCTGTCTTTGAGGACTGTCTTCACTGTCCTGGTTACCTCTTTGCTAACATTCTCTTCAGAGCTGCAGTGAAACAAGGAACCATGTGGAGAAGGCACCCACACTGAAAATGCCTGGAAGGAACGTTGGGGCTTCTTCTCAGTGTCTCTGACATAGGGTTTCACTGTCCCGGGAAAGTCTCTGCTAACACCCTGCAGAGCGCTGTGCCCAATATACAGAAACGTCTTGCGGTATCTCCTACAGGGAAAGTGCCAGGAGGAATTGTGGAGCTTGTTCTCAGTGTCTCTGAGAATTGATCTGATTATCCGTGTGACCTCTTTGCTAAGACTCTCCAGAGAGCCGTCCTCAAAACCAACACACATCTTGACATATCTCCCACATTGATCGCAGTGTCTCCAGGAACGGCATTCAAGGAGCCAGGAACTTTTCTGCCTACACTGTCCATTGAGTTGTCCTCAAAACCAATATACATCCTGCTATATCTCCCACATGGAAAGTGCCAGGAGGGAAAAGTGAGGATTATGCTTAGACTTTCTCGGAACTGCTTCAAATCAACTAGATATCTTTGTGCTGTAAATCTCCCAACAGCCAAACGCAAAAGCAGCAAACATCTCGCTGTATGTCCCACATCGAAAGTGCCAAGAGAGTAATGTAGAGCTTGCTCTCCCTGTCTTTGAGTACTGTTTTCACTGTCCCGGTTACCTCTTTGCTAACATTCTCTTCAGAGCTGCATTGAAACCAGGAACCATGTGGAGAAGGCACCCACACTGAAAATGCCTGGAAGGAACGTTGGGGCTTCTTCTCAGTGTCTCTGACATAGGGTTTCACTGTCCCGGGAAAGTCTCTGCTAACACCCTGCAGAGCGCTGTGCCCAATATACAGAAACGTCTTGCGGTATCTCCTACAGGGAAAGTGCCAGGAGGAACTGTCGAGCTTGTTCTCAGTGTCTCTGAGAATTGCTCTGATTATCCGTGTGACCTCTTTGCTAAGACTCTCCAGAGAGCCGTCCTCAAAACAAACACACATCTTGACATATCTCCCACATTGATCGCAGTGTCTCCAGGAACGGCATTCAAGGAGCCAGGAACTTTTCTGCCTACACTGTCCATTGAGTTGTCCTCAAAACCAATATACATCCTGCTATATCTCCCACATGGAAAGTGCCAGGAGGGAAAAGTGAGGATTATGCTTAGACTTTCTCGGAACTGCTTCAAATCAACTAGATATCTTTGTGCTGTAAATCTCCCAACAGCCAAACGCAAAAGCAGCAAACATCTCGCTGTATGTCCCACATCGAAAGTGCCAAGAGAGTAATGTAGAGCTTGCTCTCCCTGTCTTTGAGTACTGTTTTCACTGTCCCGGTTACCTCTTTGCTAACATTCTCTTCAGAGCTGAAGTGAAACAAGGAACCATGTGGAGAAGGCACCCACACTGAAAATGCTTGGAAGGAACGTTGGGGCTTTTTCTCAGTGTCTCTGACATAGGGTTTCACTGTCCCGGGAAAGTCTCTGCTAACACCCTGCAGAGCGCTGTGCCCAATATACAGAAACGTCTTGCGGTATCTCCTACAGGGAAAGTGCCAGGAGGAATTGTGGAGCTTGTTCTCAGTGTCTCTGAGAATTGCTCTGATTATCCGTGTGACCTCTTTGCTAAGACTCTCCAGTGAGCCGTCCTCCAAACCAACACACATCTTGACATATCTCCCACATTGATCGCAGGGTCTCCAGGAACGGCATTCAAGGAGCCAGGAACTTTTCTGCCTACACTGTCCATTGAGTTGTCCTCAAAACCAATATACATCCTGCTATATCTCCCACATGGAAAGTGCCAGGAGGGAAAAGTGAGGATTATGCTTAGACTTTCTCGGAACTGCTTCAAATCAACTAGATATCTTTGTGCTGTAAATCTCCCAACAGCCAAGCGCAAAAGCAGCAAACATCTCGCTGTATGTCCCACATCGAAAGTGCCAAGAGAGTAATGTAGAGCTTGCTCTCCCTGTCTTTGAGTACTGTCTTCACTGTCCCGGTTACCTCTTTGCTAACATTCTCTTCAGAGCTGCAGTGAAACAAGGAACCATGTGGAGAAGGCACCCACACTGAAAATGCCTGGAAGGAACGTTGGGGCTTCTTCTCAGTGTCTCTGACATAGGGTTTCACTGTCCCGGGAAAGTCTCTGCTAACACCCTGCAGAGCGCTGTGCCCAATATACAGAAACGTCTTGCGGTATCTCCTACAGGGAAAGTGCCAGGAGGAATTGTGGAGCTTGTTCTCAGTGTCTCTGAGAATTGCTCTGATTATCCCTGTGACCTCCTTGCTAAGACTCTCCAGAGAGCCGTCCTCAAAACCAACACACATCTTGACATATCTCCCACATTGATCGCAGTGTCTCCAGGAACGGCATTCAAGGAGCCAGGAACTTTTCTGCCTACACTGTCCATTGAGTTGGCCTCAAAACCAATATACATCCTGCTATATCTCCCACATGGAAAGTGCCAGGAGGGAAAAGTGAGGATTATGCTTAGACTTTCTCGGAACTGCTTCAAATCAACTAGATATCTTTGTGCTGTAAATCTCCCAACAGCCAAACGCAAAAGCAGCAAACATCTCGCTGTATGTCCCACATCGAAAGTGCCAAGAGAGTAATGTAGAGCTTGCTCTCCCTGTCTTTGAGTACTGTCTTCACTGTCCCGGTTACCTCTTTGCTAACATTCTCTTCAGAGCTGCAGTGAAACAAGGAACCATGTGGAGAAGGCACCCACACTGAAAATGCCTGGAAGGAACGTTGGGGCTTCTTCTCAGTGTCTCTGACATAGGGTTTCACTGTCCCGGGAAAGTCTCTGCTAACACCCTGCAGAGCGCTGTGCCCAATATACAGAAACGTCTTGCGGTATCTCCTACAGGGAAAGTGCCAGGAGGAATTGTGGAGCTTGTTCTCAGTGTCTCTGAGAATTGCTCTGATTATCCCTGTGACCTCCTTGCTAAGACTCTCCAGAGAGCCGTCCTCAAAACCAACACACATCTTGACATATCTCCCACATTGATCGCAGTGTCTCCAGAAACGGCATTCAAGGAGCCAGGAACTTTTCTGCCTACACTGTCCATTGAGTTGTCCTCAAAACCAATATACATCCTGCTATATCTCCCACATGGAAAGTGCCAGGAGGGAAAAGTGAGGATTATGCTTAGACTTTCTCGGAACTGCTTCAAATCAACTAGATATCTTTGTGCTGTAAATCTCCCAACAGCCAAACGCAAAAGCAGCAAACATCTCGCTGTATGTCCCACATCGAAAGTGCCAAGAGAGTAATGTAGAGCTTGCTCTCCCTGTCTTTGAGTACTGTTTTCACTGTCCCGGTTACCTCTTTGCTAACATTCTCTTCAGAGCTGCATTGAAACCAGGAACCATGTGGAGAAGGCACCCACACTGAAAATGCCTGGAAGGAACGTTGGGGCTTCTTCTCAGTGTCTCTGACATAGGGTTTCACTGTCCCGGGAAAGTCTCTGCTAACACCCTGCAGAGCGCTGTGCCCAATATACAGAAACGTCTTGCGGTATCTCCTACAGGGAAAGTGCCAGGAGGAACTGTCGAGCTTGTTCTCAGTGTCTCTGAGAATTGCTCTGATTATCCGTGTGACCTCTTTGCTAAGACTCTCCAGAGAGCCGTCCTCAAAACAAACACACATCTTGACATATCTCCCACATTGATCGCAGTGTCTCCAGGAACGGCATTCAAGGAGCCAGGAACTTTTCTGCCTACACTGTCCATTGAGTTGTCCTCAAAACCAATATACATCCTGCTATATCTCCCACATGGAAAGTGCCAGGAGGGAAAAGTGAGGATTATGCTTAGACTTTCTCGGAACTGCTTCAAATCAACTAGATATCTTTGTGCTGTAAATCTCCCAACAGCCAAACGCAAAAGCAGCAAACATCTCGCTGTATGTCCCACATCGAAAGTGCCAAGAGAGTAATGTAGAGCTTGCTCTCCCTGTCTTTGAGTACTGTTTTCACTGTCCCGGTTACCTCTTTGCTAACATTCTCTTCAGAGCTGAAGTGAAACAAGGAACCATGTGGAGAAGGCACCCACACTGAAAATGCTTGGAAGGAACGTTGGGGCTTTTTCTCAGTGTCTCTGACATAGGGTTTCACTGTCCCGGGAAAGTCTCTGCTAACACCCTGCAGAGCGCTGTGCCCAATATACAGAAACGTCTTGCGGTATCTCCTACAGGGAAAGTGCCAGGAGGAATTGTGGAGCTTGTTCTCAGTGTCTCTGAGAATTGCTCTGATTATCCGTGTGACCTCTTTGCTAAGACTCTCCAGTGAGCCGTCCTCCAAACCAACACACATCTTGACATATCTCCCACATTGATCGCAGGGTCTCCAGGAACGGCATTCAAGGAGCCAGGAACTTTTCTGCCTACACTGTCCATTGAGTTGTCCTCAAAACCAATATACATCCTGCTATATCTCCCACATGGAAAGTGCCAGGAGGGAAAAGTGAGGATTATGCTTAGACTTTCTCGGAACTGCTTCAAATCAACTAGATATCTTTGTGCTGTAAATCTCCCAACAGCCAAGCGCAAAAGCAGCAAACATCTCGCTGTATGTCCCACATCGAAAGTGCCAAGAGAGTAATGTAGAGCTTGCTCTCCCTGTCTTTGAGTACTGTCTTCACTGTCCCGGTTACCTCTTTGCTAACATTCTCTTCAGAGCTGCAGTGAAACAAGGAACCATGTGGAGAAGGCACCCACACTGAAAATGACTGGAAGGAACGTTGGGGCTTCTTCTCAGTGTCTCTGACATAGGGTTTCACTGTCCCGGGAAAGTCTCTGCTAACACCCTGCAGAGCGCTGTGCCCAATATACAGAAACGTCTTGCGGTATCTCCTACAGGGAAAGTGCCAGGAGGAATTGTGGAGCTTGTTCTCAGTGTCTCTGAGAATTGCTCTGATTATCCCTGTGACCTCCTTGCTAAGACTCTCCAGAGAGCCGTCCTCAAAACCAACACACATCTTGACATATCTCCCACATTGATCGCAGTGTCTCCAGGAACGGCATTCAAGGAGCCAGGAACTTTTCTGCCTACACTGTCCATTGAGTTGTCCTCAAAACGAATATACATCCTGCTATATCTCCCACATGGAAAGTGCCAGGAGGGAAAAGTGAGGATTACGCTTAGACTTTCTCGGAACTGCTTCAAATCAACTAGATATCTTTGTGCTGTAAATCTCCCAACAGCCAAGCGCAAAAGCAGCAAACATCTCGCTGTATGTCCCACATCGAAAGTGCCAAGAGAGTAATGTAGAGCTTGCTCTCCCTGTCTTTGAGTACTGTCTTCACTGTCCCGGTTACCTCTTTGCTAACATTCTCTTCAGAGCTGCAGTGAAACCAGGAACCATGTGGAGAAGGCACCCACACTGAAAATGACTGGAAGGAACGTTGGGGCTTCTTCTCAGTGTCTCTGACATAGGGTTTCACTGTCCCGGGAAAGTCTCTGCTAACACCCTGCAGAGCGCTGTGCCCAATATACAGAAACGTCTTGCGGTATCTCCTACAGGGAAAGTGCCAGGAGGAATTGTGGAGCTTGTTCTCAGTGTCTCTGAGAATTGCTCTGATTATCCGTGTGACCTCCTTGCTAAGACTCTCCAGAGAGCCGTCCTCAAAACCAACACACATCTTGACATATCTCCCACATTGATCGCAGTGTCTCCAGGAACGGCATTCAAGGAGCCAGGAACTTTTCTGCCTACACTGTCCATTGAGTTGTCCTCAAAACCAATATACATCCTGCTATATCTCCCACATGGAAAGTGCCAGGAGGGAAAAGTGAGGATTATGCTTAGACTTTCTCGGAACTGCTTCAAATCAACTAGATATCTTTGTGCTGTAAATCTCCCAACAGCCAAGCGCAAAAGCAGCAAACATCTCGCTGTATGTCCCACATCGAAAGTGCCAAGAGAGTAATGTAGAGCTTGCTCTCCCTGTCTTTGAGTACTGTCTTCACTGTCCCGGTTACCTCTTTGCTAACATTCTCTTCAGAGCTGCATTGAAACCAGGAACCATGTGGAGAAGGCACCCACACTGAAAATGCCTGGAAGGAACATTGGGGCTTCTTCTCGGTGTCTCTGACATAGGGTTTCACTGTCCCGGGAAAGTCTCTGCTAACACCCTGCAGAGCGCTGTGCCCAATATACAGAAACGTCTTGCGGTATCTCCTACAGGGAAAGTGCCAGGAGGAATTGTGGAGCTTGTTCTCAGTGTCTCTGAGAATTGATCTGATTATCCCTGTGACCTCTTTGCTAAGACTCTCCAGAGAGCCGTCCTCAAAACAAACACACATCTTGACATATCTCCCACATTGATCGCAGTGTCTCCAGGAACGGCATTCAAGGAGCCAGGAACTTTTCTGCCTACACTGTCCATTGAGTTGTCCTCAAAACCAATATACATCCTGCTATATCTCCCACATGGAAAGTGCCAGGAGGGAAAAGTGAGGATTATGCTTAGACTTTCTCGGAACTGCTTCAAATCAACTAGATATCTTTGTGCTGTAAATCTCCCAACAGCCAAACGCAAAAGCAGCAAACATCTCGCTGTATGTCCCACATCGAAAGTGCCAAGAGAGTAATGTAGAGCTTGCTCTCCCTGTCTTTGAGTACTGTTTTCACTGTCCCGGTTACCTCTTTGCTAACATTCTCTTCAGAGCTGCAGTGAAACCAGGAACCATGTGGAGAAGGCACCCACACTGAAAATGCCTGGAAGGAACGTTGGGGCTTCTTCTCAGTGTCTCTGACATAGGGTTTCACTGTCCCGGGAAAGTCTCTGCTAACACCCTGCAGAGCGCTGTGCCCAATATACAGAAACGTCTTGCGGTATCTCCTACAGGGAAAGTGCCAGGAGGAATTGTGGAGCTTGTTCTCAGTGTCTCTGAGAATTGCTCTGATTATCCCTGTGACCTCCTTGCTAAGACTCTCCAGAGAGCCGTCCTCAAAACAAACACACATCTTGACATATCTCCCACATTGATCGCAGTGTCTCCAGGAACGGCATTCAAGGAGCCAGGAACTTTTCTGCCTACACTGTCCATTGAGTTGTCCTCAAAACCAATATACATCCTGCTATATCTCCCACATAGAAAGTGCCAGGAGGGAAAAGTGAGGATTATGCTTAGACTTTCTCGGAACTGCTTCAAATCAACTAGATATCTTTGTGCTGTAAATCTCCCAACAGCCAAACGCAAAAGCAGCAAACATCTCGCTGTATGTCCCACATCGAAAGTGCCAAGAGAGTAATGTAGAGCTTGCTCTCCCTGTCTTTGAGTACTGTTTTCACTGTCCCGGTTACCTCTTTGCTAACATTCTCTTCAGAGCTGCAGTGAAACCAGGAACCATGTGGAGAAGGCACCCACACTGAAAATGCCTGGAAGGAACGTTGGGGCTTCTTCTCAGTGTCTCTGACATAGGGTTTCACTGTCCCGGGAAAGTCTCTGCTAACACCCTGCAGAGCGCTGTGCCCAATATACAGAAACGTCTTGCGGTATCTCCTACAGGGAAAGTGCCAGGAGGAATTGTGGAGCTTGTTCTCAGTGTCTCTGAGAATTGCTCTGATTATCCCTGTGACCTCTTTGCTAAGACTCTCCAGAGAGCCGTCCTCAAAACAAACACACATCTTGACATATCTCCCACATTGATCGCAGTGTCTCCAGGAACGGCATTCAAGGAGCCAGGAACTTTTCTGCCTACACTGTCCATTGAGTTGTCCTCAAAACCAATATACATCCTGCTATATCTCCCACATGGAAAGTGCCAGGAGGGAAAAGTGAGGATTATGCTTAGACTTTCTCGGAACTGCTTCAAATCAACTAGATATCTTTGTGCTGTAAATCTCCCAACAGCCAAACGCAAAAGCAGCAAACATCTCGCTGTATGTCCCACATCGAAAGTGCCAAGAGAGTAATGTAGAGCTTGCTCTCCCTGTCTTTGAGTACTGTCTTCACTGTCCCGGTTACCTCTTTGCTAACATTCTCTTCAGAGCTGAAGTGAAACCAGGAACCATGTGGAGAAGGCACCCACACTGAAAATGACTGGAAGGAACGTTGGGGCTTCTTCTCAGTGTCTCTGACATAGGGTTTCACTGTCCCGGGAAAGTCTCTGCTAACACCCTGCAGAGCGCTGTGCCCAATATACAGAAACGTCTTGCGGTATCTCCTACAGGGAAAGTGCCAGGAGGAACTGTCGAGCTTGTTCTCAGTGTCTCTGAGAATTGCTCTGATTATCCGTGTGACCTCTTTGCTAAGACTCTCCAGAGAGCCGTCCTCAAAACAAACACACATCTTGACATATCTCCCACATTGATCGCAGGGTCTCCAGGAACGGCATTCAAGGAGCCAGGAACTTTTCTGCCTACACTGTCCATTGAGTTGTCCTCAAAACCAATATACATCCTGCTATATCTCCCACATGGAAAGTGCCAGGAGGGAAAAGTGAGGATTATGCTTAGACTTTCTCGGAACTGCTTCAAATCAACTAGATATCTTTGTGCTGTAAATCTCCCAACAGCCAAACGCAAAAGCAGCAAACATCTCGCTGTATGTCCCACATCGAAAGTGCCAAGAGAGTAATGTAGAGCTTGCTCTCCCTGTCTTTGAGTACTGTTTTCACTGTCCCGGTTACCTCTTTGCTACCATTCTCTTCAGAGCTGCAGTGAAACCAGGAACCATGTGGAGAAGGCACCCACACTGAAAATGCCTGGAAGGAACATTGGGGCTTCTTCTCGGTGTCTCTGACATAGGGTTTCACTGTCCCGGGAAAGTCTCTGCTAACACCCTGCAGAGCGCTGTGCCCAATATACAGAAACGTCTTGCGGTATCTCCTACAGGGAAAGTGCCAGGAGGAATTGTGGAGCTTGTTCTCAGTGTCTCTGAGAATTGATCTGATTATCCCTGTGACCTCTTTGCTAAGACTCTCCAGAGAGCCGTCCTCAAAACAAACACACATCTTGACATATCTCCCACATTGATCGCAGTGTCTCCAGGAACGGCATTCAAGGAGCCAGGAACTTTTCTGCCTACACTGTCCATTGAGTTGTCCTCAAAACCAATATACATCCTGCTATATCTCCCACATGGAAAGTGCCAGGAGGGAAAAGTGAGGATTATGCTTAGACTTTCTCGGAACTGCTTCAAATCAACTAGATATCTTTGTGCTGTAAATCTCCCAACAGCCAAACGCAAAAGCAGCAAACATCTCGCTGTATGTCCCACATCGAAAGTGCCAAGAGAGTAATGTAGAGCTTGCTCTCCCTGTCTTTGAGTACTGTCTTCACTGTCCCGGTTACCTCTTTGCTAACATTCTCTTCAGAGCTGAAGTGAAACCAGGAACCATGTGGAGAAGGCACCCACACTGAAAATGCCTGGAAGGAACGTTGGGGCTTCTTCTCAGTGTCTCTGACATAGGGTTTCACTGTCCCGGGAAAGTCTCTGCTAACACCCTGCAGAGCGCTGTGCCCAATATACAGAAACGTCTTGCGGTATCTCCTACAGGGATAGTGCCAGGAGGAACTGTCGAGCTTGTTCTCAGTGTCTCTGAGAATTGATCTGATTATCCCTGTGACCTCTTTGCTAAGACTCTCCAGAGAGCCGTCCTCAAAACAAACACACATCTTGACATATCTCCCACATTGATCGCAGTGTCTCCAGGAACGGCATTCAAGGAGCCAGGAACTTTTCTGCCTACACTGTCCATTGAGTTGTCCTCAAAACCAATATACATCCTGCTATATCTCCCACATGGAAAGTGCCAGGAGGGAAAAGTGAGGATTATGCTTAGACTTTCTCGGAACTGCTTCAAATCAACTAGATATCTTTGTGCTGTAAATCTCCCAACAGCCAAACGCAAAAGCAGCAAACATCTCGCTGTATGTCCCACATCGAAAGTGCCAAGAGAGTAATGTAGAGCTTGCTCTCCCTGTCTTTGAGTACTGTCTTCACTGTCCCGGTTACCTCTTTGCTAACATTCTCTTCAGAGCTGCAGTGAAACCAGGAACCATGTGGAGAAGGCACCCACACTGAAAATGCCTGGAAGGAACGTTGGGGCTTCTTCTCAGTGTCTCTGACATAGGGTTTCACTGTCCCGGGAAAGTCTCTGCTAACACCCTGCAGAGCGCTGTGCCCAATATACAGAAACGTCTTGCGGTATCTCCTACAGGGAAAGTGCCAGGAGGAATTGTGGAGCTTGTTCTCAGTGTCTCTGAGAATTGCTCTGATTATCCCTGTGACCTCCTTGCTAAGACTCTCCAGAGAGCCGTCCTCAAAACAAACACACATCTTGACATATCTCCCACATTGATCGCAGTGTCTCCAGGAACGGCATTCAAGGAGCCAGGAACTTTTCTGCCTACACTGTCCATTGAGTTGTCCTCAAAACCAATATACATCCTGCTATATCTCCCACATAGAAAGTGCCAGGAGGGAAAAGTGAGGATTATGCTTAGACTTTCTCGGAACTGCTTCAAATCAACTAGATATCTTTGTGCTGTAAATCTCCCAACAGCCAAACGCAAAAGCAGCAAACATCTCGCTGTATGTCCCACATCGAAAGTGCCAAGAGAGTAATGTAGAGCTTGCTCTCCCTGTCTTTGAGTACTGTTTTCACTGTCCCGGTTACCTCTTTGCTAACATTCTCTTCAGAGCTGCAGTGAAACCAGGAACCATGTGGAGAAGGCACCCACACTGAAAATGCCTGGAAGGAACGTTGGGGCTTCTTCTCAGTGTCTCTGACATAGGGTTTCACTGTCCCGGGAAAGTCTCTGCTAACACCCTGCAGAGCGCTGTGCCCAATATACAGAAACGTCTTGCGGTATCTCCTACAGGGAAAGTGCCAGGAGGAATTGTGGAGCTTGTTCTCAGTGTCTCTGAGAATTGCTCTGATTATCCCTGTGACCTCCTTGCTAAGACTCTCCAGAGAGCCGTCCTCAAAACAAACACACATCTTGACATATCTCCCACATTGATCGCAGTGTCTCCAGGAACGGCATTCAAGGAGCCAGGAACTTTTCTGCCTACACTGTCCATTGAGTTGTCCTCAAAACCAATATACATCCTGCTATATCTCCCACATAGAAAGTGCCAGGAGGGAAAAGTGAGGATTATGCTTAGACTTTCTCGGAACTGCTTCAAATCAACTAGATATCTTTGTGCTGTAAATCTCCCAACAGCCAAACGCAAAAGCAGCAAACATCTCGCTGTATGTCCCACATCGAAAGTGCCAAGAGAGTAATGTAGAGCTTGCTCTCCCTGTCTTTGAGTACTGTTTTCACTGTCCCGGTTACCTCTTTGCTAACATTCTCTTCAGAGCTGCAGTGAAACCAGGAACCATGTGGAGAAGGCACCCACACTGAAAATGCCTGGAAGGAACGTTGGGGCTTCTTCTCAGTGTCTCTGACATAGGGTTTCACTGTCCCGGGAAAGTCTCTGCTAACACCCTGCAGAGCGCTGTGCCCAATATACAGAAACGTCTTGCGGTATCTCCTACAGGGAAAGTGCCAGGAGGAATTGTGGAGCTTGTTCTCAGTGTCTCTGAGAATTGCTCTGATTATCCCTGTGACCTCTTTGCTAAGACTCTCCAGAGAGCCGTCCTCAAAACAAACACACATCTTGACATATCTCCCACATTGATCGCAGTGTCTCCAGGAACGGCATTCAAGGAGCCAGGAACTTTTCTGCCTACACTGTCCATTGAGTTGTCCTCAAAACCAATATACATCCTGCTATATCTCCCACATGGAAAGTGCCAGGAGGGAAAAGTGAGGATTATGCTTAGACTTTCTCGGAACTGCTTCAAATCAACTAGATATCTTTGTGCTGTAAATCTCCCAACAGCCAAACGCAAAAGCAGCAAACATCTCGCTGTATGTCCCACATCGAAAGTGCCAAGAGAGTAATGTAGAGCTTGCTCTCCCTGTCTTTGAGTACTGTCTTCACTGTCCCGGTTACCTCTTTGCTAACATTCTCTTCAGAGCTGAAGTGAAACCAGGAACCATGTGGAGAAGGCACCCACACTGAAAATGACTGGAAGGAACGTTGGGGCTTCTTCTCAGTGTCTCTGACATAGGGTTTCACTGTCCCGGGAAAGTCTCTGCTAACACCCTGCAGAGCGCTGTGCCCAATATACAGAAACGTCTTGCGGTATCTCCTACAGGGAAAGTGCCAGGAGGAACTGTCGAGCTTGTTCTCAGTGTCTCTGAGAATTGCTCTGATTATCCGTGTGACCTCTTTGCTAAGACTCTCCAGAGAGCCGTCCTCAAAACAAACACACATCTTGACATATCTCCCACATTGATCGCAGGGTCTCCAGGAACGGCATTCAAGGAGCCAGGAACTTTTCTGCCTACACTGTCCATTGAGTTGTCCTCAAAACCAATATACATCCTGCTATATCTCCCACATGGAAAGTGCCAGGAGGGAAAAGTGAGGATTATGCTTAGACTTTCTCGGAACTGCTTCAAATCAACTAGATATCTTTGTGCTGTAAATCTCCCAACAGCCAAACGCAAAAGCAGCAAACATCTCGCTGTATGTCCCACATCGAAAGTGCCAAGAGAGTAATGTAGAGCTTGCTCTCCCTGTCTTTGAGTACTGTTTTCACTGTCCCGGTTACCTCTTTGCTACCATTCTCTTCAGAGCTGCAGTGAAACCAGGAACCATGTGGAGAAGGCACCCACACTGAAAATGCCTGGAAGGAACATTGGGGCTTCTTCTCGGTGTCTCTGACATAGGGTTTCACTGTCCCGGGAAAGTCTCTGCTAACACCCTGCAGAGCGCTGTGCCCAATATACAGAAACGTCTTGCGGTATCTCCTACAGGGAAAGTGCCAGGAGGAATTGTGGAGCTTGTTCTCAGTGTCTCTGAGAATTGATCTGATTATCCCTGTGACCTCTTTGCTAAGACTCTCCAGAGAGCCGTCCTCAAAACAAACACACATCTTGACATATCTCCCACATTGATCGCAGTGTCTCCAGGAACGGCATTCAAGGAGCCAGGAACTTTTCTGCCTACACTGTCCATTGAGTTGTCCTCAAAACCAATATACATCCTGCTATATCTCCCACATGGAAAGTGCCAGGAGGGAAAAGTGAGGATTATGCTTAGACTTTCTCGGAACTGCTTCAAATCAACTAGATATCTTTGTGCTGTAAATCTCCCAACAGCCAAACGCAAAAGCAGCAAACATCTCGCTGTATGTCCCACATCGAAAGTGCCAAGAGAGTAATGTAGAGCTTGCTCTCCCTGTCTTTGAGTACTGTCTTCACTGTCCCGGTTACCTCTTTGCTAACATTCTCTTCAGAGCTGAAGTGAAACCAGGAACCATGTGGAGAAGGCACCCACACTGAAAATGCCTGGAAGGAACGTTGGGGCTTCTTCTCAGTGTCTCTGACATAGGGTTTCACTGTCCCGGGAAAGTCTCTGCTAACACCCTGCAGAGCGCTGTGCCCAATATACAGAAACGTCTTGCGGTATCTCCTACAGGGATAGTGCCAGGAGGAACTGTCGAGCTTGTTCTCAGTGTCTCTGAGAATTGATCTGATTATCCCTGTGACCTCTTTGCTAAGACTCTCCAGAGAGCCGTCCTCAAAACAAACACACATCTTGACATATCTCCCACATTGATCGCAGTGTCTCCAGGAACGGCATTCAAGGAGCCAGGAACTTTTCTGCCTACACTGTCCATTGAGTTGTCCTCAAAACCAATATACATCCTGCTATATCTCCCACATGGAAAGTGCCAGGAGGGAAAAGTGAGGATTATGCTTAGACTTTCTCGGAACTGCTTCAAATCAACTAGATATCTTTGTGCTGTAAATCTCCCAACAGCCAAACGCAAAAGCAGCAAACATCTCGCTGTATGTCCCACATCGAAAGTGCCAAGAGAGTAATGTAGAGCTTGCTCTCCCTGTCTTTGAGTACTGTCTTCACTGTCCCGGTTACCTCTTTGCTAACATTCTCTTCAGAGCTGAAGTGAAACCAGGAACCATGTGGAGAAGGCACCCACACTGAAAATGCCTGGAAGGAACGTTGGGGCTTCTTCTCAGTGTCTCTGACATAGGGTTTCACTGTCCCGGGAAAGTCTCTGCTAACACCCTGCAGAGCGCTGTGCCCAATATACAGAAACGTCTTGCGGTATCTCCTACAGGGAAAGTGCCAGGAGGAACTGTCGAGCTTGTTCTCAGTGTCTCTGAGAATTGCTCTGATTATCCGTGTGACCTCTTTGCTAAGACTCTCCAGAGAGCCGTCCTCAAAACAAACACACATCTTGACATATCTCCCACATTGATCGCAGTGTCTCCAGGAACGGCATTCAAGGAGCCAGGAACTTTTCTGCCTACACTGTCCATTGAGTTGTCCTCAAAACCAATATACATCCTGCTATATCTCCCACATGGAAAGTGCCAGGAGGGAAAAGTGAGGATTATGCTTAGACTTTCTCGGAACTGCTTCAAATCAACTAGATATCTTTGTGCTGTAAATCTCCCAACAGCCAAACGCAAAAGCAGCAAACATCTCGCTGTATGTCCCACATCGAAAGTGCCAAGAGAGTAATGTAGAGCTTGCTCTCCCTGTCTTTGAGTACTGTTTTCACTGTCCCGGTTACCTCTTTGCTACCATTCTCTTCAGAGCTGCAGTGAAACCAGGAACCATGTGGAGAAGGCACCCACACTGAAAATGCCTGGAAGGAACATTGGGGCTTCTTCTCGGTGTCTCTGACATAGGGTTTCACTGTCCCGGGAAAGTCTCTGCTAACACCCTGCAGAGCGCTGTGCCCAATATACAGAAACGTCTTGCGGTATCTCCTACAGGGAAAGTGCCAGGAGGAATTGTGGAGCTTGTTCTCAGTGTCTCTGAGAATTGATCTGATTATCCCTGTGACCTCTTTGCTAAGACTCTCCAGAGAGCCGTCCTCAAAACAAACACACATCTTGACATATCTCCCACATTGATCGCAGTGTCTCCAGGAACGGCATTCAAGGAGCCAGGAACTTTTCTGCCTACACTGTCCATTGAGTTGTCCTCAAAACCAATATACATCCTGCTATATCTCCCACATGGAAAGTGCCAGGAGGGAAAAGTGAGGATTATGCTTAGACTTTCTCGGAACTGCTTCAAATCAACTAGATATCTTTGTGCTGTAAATCTCCCAACAGCCAAACGCAAAAGCAGCAAACATCTCGCTGTATGTCCCACATCGAAAGTGCCAAGAGAGTAATGTAGAGCTTGCTCTCCCTGTCTTTGAGTACTGTTTTCACTGTCCCGGTTACCTCTTTGCTACCATTCTCTTCAGAGCTGCATTGAAACCAGGAACCATGTGGAGAAGGCACCCACACTGAAAATGCCTGGAAGGAACGTTGGGGCTTCTTCTCAGTGTCTCTGACATAGGGTTTCACTGTCCCGGGAAAGTCTCTGCTAACACCCTGCAGAGCGCTGTGCCCAATATACAGAAACGTCTTGCGGTATCTCCTACAGGGAAAGTGCCAGGAGGAATTGTGGAGCTTGTTCTCAGTGTCTCTGAGAATTGATCTGATTATCCCTGTGACCTCTTTGCTAAGACTCTCCAGAGAGCCGTCCTCAAAACAAACACACATCTTGACATATCTCCCACATTGATCGCAGTGTCTCCAGGAACGGCATTCAAGGAGCCAGGAACTTTTCTGCCTACACTGTCCATTGAGTTGTCCTCAAAACCAATATACATCCTGCTATATCTCCCACATGGAAAGTGCCAGGAGGGAAAAGTGAGGATTATGCTTAGACTTTCTCGGAACTGCTTCAAATCAACTAGATATCTTTGTGCTGTAAATCTCCCAACAGCCAAACGCAAAAGCAGCAAACATCTCGCTGTATGTCCCACATCGAAAGTGCCAAGAGAGTAATGTAGAGCTTGCTCTCCCTGTCTTTGAGTACTGTCTTCACTGTCCCGGTTACCTCTTTGCTAACATTCTCTTCAGAGCTGAAGTGAAACCAGGAACCATGTGGAGAAGGCACCCACACTGAAAATGCCTGGAAGGAACGTTGGGGCTTCTTCTCAGTGTCTCTGACATAGGGTTTCACTGTCCCGGGAAAGTCTCTGCTAACACCCTGCAGAGCGCTGTGCCCAATATACAGAAACGTCTTGCGGTATCTCCTACAGGGAAAGTGCCAGGAGGAACTGTCGAGCTTGTTCTCAGTGTCTCTGAGAATTGCTCTGATTATCCGTGTGACCTCTTTGCTAAGACTCTCCAGAGAGCCGTCCTCAAAACAAACACACATCTTGACATATCTCCCACATTGATCGCAGTGTCTCCAGGAACGGCATTCAAGGAGCCAGGAACTTTTCTGCCTACACTGTCCATTGAGTTGTCCTCAAAACCAATATACATCCTGCTATATCTCCCACATGGAAAGTGCCAGGAGGGAAAAGTGAGGATTATGCTTAGACTTTCTCGGAACTGCTTCAAATCAACTAGATATCTTTGTGCTGTAAATCTCCCAACAGCCAAACGCAAAAGCAGCAAACATCTCGCTGTATGTCCCACATCGAAAGTGCCAAGAGAGTAATGTAGAGCTTGCTCTCCCTGTCTTTGAGTACTGTTTTCACTGTCCCGGTTACCTCTTTGCTACCATTCTCTTCAGAGCTGCAGTGAAACCAGGAACCATGTGGAGAAGGCACCCACACTGAAAATGCCTGGAAGGAACATTGGGGCTTCTTCTCGGTATCTCTGACATAGGGTTTCACTGTCCCGGGAAAGTCTCTGCTAACACCCTGCAGAGCGCTGTGCCCAATATACAGAAACGTCTTGCGGTATCTCCTACAGGGAAAGTGCCAGGAGGAATTGTGGAGCTTGTTCTCAGTGTCTCTGAGAATTGATCTGATTATCCCTGTGACCTCTTTGCTAAGACTCTCCAGAGAGCCGTCCTCAAAACAAACACACATCTTGACATATCTCCCACATTGATCGCAGTGTCTCCAGGAACGGCATTCAAGGAGCCAGGAACTTTTCTGCCTACACTGTCCATTGAGTTGTCCTCAAAACCAATATACATCCTGCTATATCTCCCACATGGAAAGTGCCAGGAGGGAAAAGTGAGGATTATGCTTAGACTTTCTCGGAACTGCTTCAAATCAACTAGATATCTTTGTGCTGTAAATCTCCCAACAGCCAAACGCAAAAGCAGCAAACATCTCGCTGTATGTCCCACATCGAAAGTGCCAAGAGAGTAATGTAGAGCTTGCTCTCCCTGTCTTTGAGTACTGTTTTCACTGTCCCGGTTACCTCTTTGCTACCATTCTCTTCAGAGCTGAAGTGAAACCAGGAACCATGTGGAGAAGGCACCCACACTGAAAATGCCTGGAAGGAACGTTGGGGCTTCTTCTCAGTGTCTCTGACATAGGGTTTCACTGTCCCGGGAAAGTCTCTGCTAACACCCTGCAGAGCGCTGTGCCCAATATACAGAAACGTCTTGCGGTATCTCCTACAGGGAAAGTGCCAGGAGGAATTGTGGAGCTTGTTCTCAGTGTCTCTGAGAATTGATCTGATTATCCCTGTGACCTCTTTGCTAAGACTCTCCAGAGAGCCGTCCTCAAAACAAACACACATCTTGACATATCTCCCACATTGATCGCAGTGTCTCCAGGAACGGCATTCAAGGAGCCAGGAACTTTTCTGCCTACACTGTCCATTGAGTTGTCCTCAAAACCAATATACATCCTGCTATATCTCCCACATGGAAAGTGCCAGGAGGGAAAAGTGAGGATTATGCTTAGACTTTCTCGGAACTGCTTCAAATCAACTAGATATCTTTGTGCTGTAAATCTCCCAACAGCCAAACGCAAAAGCAGCAAACATCTCGCTGTATGTCCCACATCGAAAGTGCCAAGAGAGTAATGTAGAGCTTGCTCTCCCTGTCTTTGAGTACTGTTTTCACTGTCCCGGTTACCTCTTTGCTACCATTCTCTTCAGAGCTGCATTGAAACCAGGAACCATGTGGAGAAGGCACCCACACTGAAAATGCCTGGAAGGAACGTTGGGGCTTCTTCTCAGTGTCTCTGACATAGGGTTTCACTGTCCCGGGAAAGTCTCTGCTAACACCCTGCAGAGCGCTGTGCCCAATATACAGAAACGTCTTGCGGTATCTCCTACAGGGAAAGTGCCAGGAGGAATTGTGGAGCTTGTTCTCAGTGTCTCTGAGAATTGCTCTGATTATCCGTGTGACCTCTTTGCTAAGACTCTCCAGAGAGCCGTCCTCAAAACAAACACACATCTTGACATATCTCCCACATTGATCGCAGGGTCTCCAGGAACGGCATTCAAGGAGCCAGGAACTTTTCTGCCTACACTGTCCATTGAGTTGTCCTCAAAACCAATATACATCCTGCTATATCTCCCACATGGAAAGTGCCAGGAGGGAAAAGTGAGGATTATGCTTAGACTTTCTCGGAACTGCTTCAAATCAACTAGATATCTTTGTGCTGTAAATCTCCCAACAGCCAAACGCAAAAGCAGCAAACATCTCGCTGTATGTCCCACATCGAAAGTGCCAAGAGAGTAGTGTAGAGCTTGCTCTCCCTGTCTTTGAGTACTGTTTTCACTGTCCCGGTTACCTCTTTGCTAACATTCTCTTCAGAGCTGAAGTGAAATAAGGAACCATGTGGAGAAGGCACCCACACTGAAAATGCCTGGAAGGAACGTTGGGGCTTTTTCTCAGTGTCTCTGACATAGGGTTTCACTGTCCCGGGAAAGTCTCTGCTAACACCCTGCAGAGCGCTGTGCCCAATATACAGAAACGTCTTGCGGTATCTCCTACAGGGAAAGTGCCAGGAGGAATTGTGGAGCTTGTTCTCAGTGTCTCTGAGAATTGATCTGATTATCCCTGTGACCTCTTTGCTAAGACTCTCCAGAGAGCCGTCCTCAAAACAAACACACATCTTGACATATCTCCCACATTGATCGCAGTGTCTCCAGGAACGGCATTCAAGGAGCCAGGAACTTTTCTGCCTACACTGTCCATTGAGTTGTCCTCAAAACCAATATACATCCTGCTATATCTCCCACATGGAAAGTGCCAGGAGGGAAAAGTGAGGATTATGCTTAGACTTTCTCGGAACTGCTTCAAATCAACTAGATATCTTTGTGCTGTAAATCTCCCAACAGCCAAACGCAAAAGCAGCAAACATCTCGCTGTATGTCCCACATCGAAAGTGCCAAGAGAGTAATGTAGAGCTTGCTCTCCCTGTCTTTGAGTACTGTCTTCACTGTCCCGGTTACCTCTTTGCTAACATTCTCTTCAGAGCTGAAGTGAAACCAGGAACCATGTGGAGAAGGCACCCACACTGAAAATGCCTGGAAGGAACGTTGGGGCTTCTTCTCAGTGTCTCTGACATAGGGTTTCACTGTCCCGGGAAAGTCTCTGCTAACACCCTGCAGAGCGCTGTGCCCAATATACAGAAACGTCTTGCGGTATCTCCTACAGGGAAAGTGCCAGGAGGAACTGTCGAGCTTGTTCTCAGTGTCTCTGAGAATTGCTCTGATTATCCGTGTGACCTCTTTGCTAAGACTCTCCAGAGAGCCGTCCTCAAAACAAACACACATCTTGACATATCTCCCACATTGATCGCAGTGTCTCCAGGAACGGCATTCAAGGAGCCAGGAACTTTTCTGCCTACACTGTCCATTGAGTTGTCCTCAAAACCAATATACATCCTGCTATATCTCCCACATGGAAAGTGCCAGGAGGGAAAAGTGAGGATTATGCTTAGACTTTCTCGGAACTGCTTCAAATCAACTAGATATCTTTGTGCTGTAAATCTCCCAACAGCCAAACGCAAAAGCAGCAAACATCTCGCTGTATGTCCCACATCGAAAGTGCCAAGAGAGTAATGTAGAGCTTGCTCTCCCTGTCTTTGAGTACTGTCTTCACTGTCCCGGTTACCTCTTTGCTACCATTCTCTTCAGAGCTGCAGTGAAACCAGGAACCATGTGGAGAAGGCACCCACACTGAAAATGCCTGGAAGGAACATTGGGGCTTCTTCTCGGTATCTCTGACATAGGGTTTCACTGTCCCGGGAAAGTCTCTGCTAACACCCTGCAGAGCGCTGTGCCCAATATACAGAAACGTCTTGCGGTATCTCCTACAGGGAAAGTGCCAGGAGGAATTGTGGAGCTTGTTCTCAGTGTCTCTGAGAATTGATCTGATTATCCCTGTGACCTCTTTGCTAAGACTCTCCAGAGAGCCGTCCTCAAAACAAACACACATCTTGACATATCTCCCACATTGATCGCAGTGTCTCCAGGAACGGCATTCAAGGAGCCAGGAACTTTTCTGCCTACACTGTCCATTGAGTTGTCCTCAAAACCAATATACATCCTGCTATATCTCCCACATGGAAAGTGCCAGGAGGGAAAAGTGAGGATTATGCTTAGACTTTCTCGGAACTGCTTCAAATCAACTAGATATCTTTGTGCTGTAAATCTCCCAACAGCCAAACGCAAAAGCAGCAAACATCTCGCTGTATGTCCCACATCGAAAGTGCCAAGAGAGTAATGTAGAGCTTGCTCTCCCTGTCTTTGAGTACTGTTTTCACTGTCCCGGTTACCTCTTTGCTACCATTCTCTTCAGAGCTGAAGTGAAACCAGGAACCATGTGGAGAAGGCACCCACACTGAAAATGCCTGGAAGGAACGTTGGGGCTTCTTCTCAGTGTCTCTGACATAGGGTTTCACTGTCCCGGGAAAGTCTCTGCTAACACCCTGCAGAGCGCTGTGCCCAATATACAGAAACGTCTTGCGGTATCTCCTACAGGGAAAGTGCCAGGAGGAATTGTGGAGCTTGTTCTCAGTGTCTCTGAGAATTGATCTGATTATCCCTGTGACCTCTTTGCTAAGACTCTCCAGAGAGCCGTCCTCAAAACAAACACACATCTTGACATATCTCCCACATTGATCGCAGTGTCTCCAGGAACGGCATTCAAGGAGCCAGGAACTTTTCTGCCTACACTGTCCATTGAGTTGTCCTCAAAACCAATATACATCCTGCTATATCTCCCACATGGAAAGTGCCAGGAGGGAAAAGTGAGGATTATGCTTAGACTTTCTCGGAACTGCTTCAAATCAACTAGATATCTTTGTGCTGTAAATCTCCCAACAGCCAAACGCAAAAGCAGCAAACATCTCGCTGTATGTCCCACATCGAAAGTGCCAAGAGAGTAATGTAGAGCTTGCTCTCCCTGTCTTTGAGTACTGTTTTCACTGTCCCGGTTACCTCTTTGCTAACATTCTCTTCAGAGCTGCATTGAAACCAGGAACCATGTGGAGAAGGCACCCACACTGAAAATGCCTGGAAGGAACGTTGGGGCTTCTTCTCAGTGTCTCTGACATAGGGTTTCACTGTCCCGGGAAAGTCTCTGCTAACACCCTGCAGAGCGCTGTGCCCAATATACAGAAACGTCTTGCGGTATCTCCTACAGGGAAAGTGCCAGGAGGAACTGTCGAGCTTGTTCTCAGTGTCTCTGAGAATTGCTCTGATTATCCGTGTGACCTCTTTGCTAAGACTCTCCAGAGAGCCGTTCTCAAAACAAACACACATCTTGACATATCTCCCACATTGATCGCAGTGTCTCCAGGAACGGCATTCAAGGAGCCAGGAACTTTTCTGCCTACACTGTCCATTGAGTTGTCCTCAAAACCAATATGCATCCTGCTATATCTCCCACATGGAAAGTGCCAGGAGGGAAAAGTGAGGATTATGCTTAGACTTTCTCGGAACTGCTTCAAATCAACTAGATATCTTTGTGCTGTAAATCTCCCAACAGCCAAACGCAAAAGCAGCAAACATCTCGCTGTATGTCCCACATCGAAAGTGCCAAGAGAGTAATGTAGAGCTTGCTCTCCCTGTCTTTGAGTACTGTTTTCACTGTCCCGGTTACCTCTTTGCTAACATTCTCTTCAGAGCTGCAGTGAAACCAGGAACCATGTGGAGAAGGCACCCACACTGAAAATGCCTGGAAGGAACGTTGGGGCTTCTTCTCAGTGTCTCTGACATAGGGTTTCACTGTCCCGGGAAAGTCTCTGCTAACACCCTGCAGAGCGCTGTGCCCAATATACAGAAACGTCTTGCGGTATCTCCTACAGGGAAAGTGCCAGGAGGAACTGTCGAGCTTGTTCTCAGTGTCTCTGAGAATTGCTCTGATTATCCGTGTGACCTCTTTGCTAAGACTCTCCAGAGAGCCGTCCTCAAAACAAACACACATCTTGACATATCTCCCACATTGATCGCAGTGTCTCCAGGAACGGCATTCAAGGAGCCAGGAACTTTTCTGCCTACACTGTCCATTGAGTTGTCCTCAAAACCAATATGCATCCTGCTATATCTCCCACATGGAAAGTGCCAGGAGGGAAAAGTGAGGATTATGCTTAGACTTTCTCGGAACTGCTTCAAATCAACTAGATATCTTTGTGCTGTAAATCTCCCAACAGCCAAACGCAAAAGCAGCAAACATCTCGCTGTATGTCCCACATCGAAAGTGCCAAGAGAGTAATGTAGAGCTTGCTCTCCCTGTCTTTGAGTACTGTTTTCACTGTCCCGGTTACCTCTTTGCTAACATTCTCTTCAGAGCTGAAGTGAAACAAGGAACCATGTGGAGAAGGCACCCACACTGAAAATGCTTGGAAGGAACATTGGGGCTTTTTCTCAGTGTCTCTGACATAGGGTTTCACTGTCCCGGGAAAGTCTCTGCTAACACCCTGCAGAGCGCTGTGCCCAATATACAGAAACGTCTTGCGGTATCTCCTACAGGGAAAGTGCCAGGAGGAATTGTGGAGCTTGTTCTCAGTGTCTCTGAGAATTGCTCTGATTATCCCTGTGACCTCTTTGCTAAGACTCTCCAGAGAGCCGTCCTCAAAACAAACACACATCTGGACATATCTCCAACATTGATCGCAGTGTCTCCAGGAACGGCATTCAAGGAGCCAGGAACTTTTCTGCCTACACTGTCCATTGAGTTGTCCTCAAAACCAATATACATCCTGCTATATCTCCCACATGGAAAGTGCCAGGAGGGAAAAGTGAGGATTATGCTTAGACTTTCTCGGAACTGCTTCAAATCAACTAGATATCTTTGTGCTGTAAATCTCCCAACAGCCAAGCGCAAAAGCAGCAAACATCTCGCTGTATGTCCCACATCGAAAGTGCCAAGAGAGTAATGTAGAGCTTGCTCTCCCTGTCTTTGAGTACTGTCTTCACTGTCCCGGTTACCTCTTTGCTAACATTCTCTTCAGAGCTGCATTGAAACCAGGAACCATGTGGAGAAGGCACCCACACTGAAAATGCCTGGAAGGAACGTTGGGGCTTCTTCTCAGTGTCTCTGACATAGGGTTTCACTGTCCCGGGAAAGTCTCTGCTAACACCCTGCAGAGCGCTGTGCCCAATATACAGAAACGTCTTGCGGTATCTCCTACAGGGAAAGTGCCAGGAGGAATTGTGGAGCTTGTTCTCAGTGTCTCTGAGAATTGCTCTGATTATCCGTGTGACCTCTTTGCTAAGACTCTCCAGAGAGCCGTCCTCAAAACCAACACACATCTTGACATATCTCCCACATTGATCGCAGGGTCTCCAGGAACGGCATTCAAGGAGCCAGGAACTTTTCTGCCTACACTGTCCATTGAGTTGTCCTCAAAACCAATATACATCCTGCTATATCTCCCACATAGAAAGTGCCAGGAGGGAAAAGTGAGGATTATGCTTAGACTTTCTCGGAACTGCTTCAAATCAACTAGATATCTTTGTGCTGTAAATCTCCCAACAGCCAAACGCAAAAGCAGCAAACATCTCGCTGTATGTCCCACATCGAAAGTGCCAAGAGAGTAATGTAGAGCTTGCTCTCCCTGTCTTTGAGTACTGTTTTCACTGTCCCGGTTACCTCTTTGCTAACATTCTCTTCAGAGCTGCAGTGAAACCAGGAACCATGTGGAGAAGGCACCCACACTGAAAATGCCTGGAAGGAACGTTGGGGCTTCTTCTCAGTGTCTCTGACATAGGGTTTCACTGTCCCGGGAAAGTCTCTGCTAACACCCTGCAGAGCGCTGTGCCCAATATACAGAAACGTCTTGCGGTATCTCCTACAGGGAAAGTGCCAGGAGGAACTGTCGAGCTTGTTCTCAGTGTCTCTGAGAATTGCTCTGATTATCCGTGTGACCTCTTTGCTAAGACTCTCCAGAGAGCCGTTCTCAAAACAAACACACATCTTGACATATCTCCCACATTGATCGCAGGCTCTCCAGGAACGGCATTCAAGGAGCCAGGAACTTTTCTGCCTACACTGTCCATTGAGTTGTCCTCAAAACCAATATACATCCTGCTATATCTCCCACATAGAAAGTGCCAGGAGGGAAAAGTGAGGGTTATGCTTAGACTTTCTCGGAACTGCTTCAAATCAACTAGATATCTTTGTGCTGTAAATCTCCCAACAGCCAAGCGCAAAAGCAGCAAACATCTCGCTGTATGTCCCACATCAAAAGTGCCAAGAGAGTAATGTAGAGCTTGCTTTCCCTGTCTTTGAGTACTGTTTTCACTGTCCCGGTTACCTCTTTGCTACCATTCTCTTCAGAGCTGCATTGAAACCAGGAACCATGTGGAGAAGGCACCCACACTGAAAATGCCTGGAAGGAACGTTGGGGCTTCTTCTCAGTGTCTCTGACATAGGGTTTCACTGTCCCGGGAAAGTCTCTGCTAACACCCTGCAGAGCGCTGTGCCCAATATACAGAAACGTCTTGCGGTATCTCCTACAGGGAAAGTGCCAGGAGGAATTGTGGAGCTTGTTCTCAGTGTCTCTGAGAATTGATCTGATTATCCCTGTGACCTCTTTGCTAAGACTCTCCAGAGAGCCGTCCTCAAAACCAACACACATCTTGACATATCTCCCACATTGATCGCAGTGTCTCCAGGAACGGCATTCAAGGAGCCAGGAACTTTTCTGCCTACACTGTCCATTGAGTTGTCCTCAAAACCAATATACATCCTGCTATATCTCCCACATAGAAAGTGCCAGGAGGGAAAAGTGAGGATTATGCTTAGACTTTCTCGGAACTGCTTCAAATCAACTAGATATCTTTGTGCTGTAAATCTCCCAACAGCCAAACGCAAAAGCAGCAAACATCTCGCTGTATGTCCCACATCGAAAGTGCCAAGAGAGTAATGTAGAGCTTGCTCTCCCTGTCTTTGAGTACTGTTTTCACTGTCCCGGTTACCTCTTTGCTAACATTCTCTTCAGAGCTGCATTGAAACCAGGAACCATGTGGAGAAGGCACCCACACTGAAAATGCCTGGAAGGAACGTTGGGGCTTCTTCTCAGTGTCTCTGACATAGGGTTTCACTGTCCCGGGAAAGTCTCTGCTAACACCCTGCAGAGCGCTGTGCCCAATATACAGAAACGTCTTGCGGTATCTCCTACAGGGAAAGTGCCAGGAGGAATTGTGGAGCTTGTTCTCAGTGTCTCTGAGAATTGATCTGATTATTCCTGTGACCTCTTTGCTAAGACTCTCCAGAGAGCCGTCCTCAAAACAAACACACATCTTGACATATCTCCCACATTGATCGCAGGGTCTCCAGGAACGGCATTCAAGGAGCCAGGAACTTTTCTGCCTACACTGTCCATTGAGTTGTCCTCAAAACCAATATACATCCTGCTATATCTCCCACATGGAAAGTGCCAGGAGGGAAAAGTGAGGATTATGCTTAGACTTTCTCGGAACTGGTCAAATCAACTAGATATCTTTGTGCTGTAAATCTCCCAACAGCCAAGCGCAAAAGCAGCAAACATCTCGCTGTATGTCCCACATCGAAAGTGCCAAGAGAGTAATGTAGAGCTTGCTCTCCCTGTCTTTGAGTACTGTCTTCACTGTCCCGGTTACCTCTTTGCTAACATTCTCTTCAGAGCTGCATTGAAACAAGGAACCATGTGGAGAAGGCACCCACACTGAAAATGCCTGGAAGGAACGTTGGGGCTTCTTCTCAGTGTCTCTGACATAGGGTTTCACTGTCCCGGGAAAGTCTCTGCTAACACCCTGCAGAGCGCTGTGCCCAATATACAGAAACGTCTTGCGGTATCTCCTACAGGGAAAGGGCCAGGAGGAACTGTCGAGCTTGTTCTCAGTGTCTCTGAGAATTGCTATGATTATCCGTGTGACCTCTTTGCTAAGACTCTCCAGAGAGCCGTCCTCAAAACAAACACACATCTTGACATATCTCCCACATTGATCGCAGGGTCTCCAGGAACGGCATTCAAGGAGCCAGGAACTTTTCTGCCTACACTGTCCATTGAGTTGTCCTCAAAACCAATATACATCCTGCTATATCTCCCACATGGAAAGTGCCAGGAGGGAAAAGTGAGGATTATGCTTAGACTTTCTCGGAACTGCTTCAAATCAACTAGATATCTTTGTGCTGTAAATCTCCCAACAGCCAAGCGCAAAAGCAGCAAACATCTCGCTGTATGTCCCACATCGAAAGTGCCAAGAGAGTAATGTAGAGCTTGCTCTCCCTGTCTTTGAGTACTGTTTTCACTGTCCCGGTTACCTCTTTGCTACCATTCTCTTCAGAGCTGCAGTGAAACAAGAAACCATGTGGAGAAGGCACCCACACTGAAAATGCCTGGAAGGAACGTTGGGGCTTCTTCTCAGTGTCTCTGACATAGGGTTTCACTGTCCCGGGAAAGTCTCTGCTAACACCCTGCAGAGCGCTGTGCCCAATATACAGAAACGTCTTGCGGTATCTCCTACAGGGAAAGTGCCAGGAGGAATTGTGGAGCTTGTTCTCAGTGTCTCTGAGAATTGCTCTGATTATCCCTGTGACCTCCTTGCTAAGACTCTCCAGAGAGCCGTCCTCAAAACAAACACACATCTTGACATATCTCCCACATTGATCGCAGGGTCTCCAGGAACGGCATTCAAGGAGCCAGGAACTTTTCTGCCTACACTGTCCATTGAGTTGTCCTCAAAACCAATATACATCCTGCTATATCTCCCACATGGAAAGTGCCAGGAGGGAAAAGTGAGGATTATGCTTAGACTTTCTCGGAACTGCTTCAAATCAACTAGATATCTTTGTGCTGTAAATCTCCCAACAGCCAAACGCAAAAGCAGCAAACATCTCGCTGTATGTCCCACATCGAAAGTGCCAAGAGAGTAATGTAGAGCTTGCTCTCCCTGTCTTTGAGTACTGTCTTCACTGTCCCGGTTACCTCTTTGCTAACATTCTCTTCAGAGCTGCATTGAAACCAGGAACCATGTGGAGAAGGCACCCACACTGAAAATGCCTGGAAGGAACGTTGGGGCTTCTTCTCAGTGTCTCTGACATAGGGTTTCACTGTCCCGGGAAAGTCTCTGCTAACACCCTGCAGAGCGCTGTGCCCAATATACAGAAACGTCTTGCGGTATCTCCTACAGGGAAAGTGCCAGGAGGAACTGTCGAGCTTGTTCTCAGTGTCTCTGAGAATTGCTCTGATTATCCGTGTGACCTCTTTGCTAAGACTCTCCAGAGAGCCGTCCTCAAAACCAACACACATCTTGACATATCTCCCACATTGATCGCAGTGTCTCCAGGAACGGCATTCAAGGAGCCAGGAACTTTTCTGCCTACACTGTCCATTGAGTTGTCCTCAAAACCAATATACATCCTGCTATATCTCCCACATGGAAAGTGCCAGGAGGGAAAAGTGAGGATTATGCTTAGACTTTCTCGGAACTGCTTCAAATCAACTAGATATCTTTGTGCTGTAAATCTCCCAACAGCCAAGCGCAAAAGCAGCAAACATCTCGCTGTATGTCCCACATCGAAAGTGCCAAGAGAGTAATGTAGAGCTTGCTCTCCCTGTCTTTGAGTACTGTCTTCACTGTCCCGGTTACCTCTTTGCTAACATTCTCTTCAGAGCTGCATTGAAACAAGGAACCATGTGGAGAAGGCACCCACACTGAAAATGCCTGGAAGGAACGTTGGGGCTTCTTCTCAGTGTCTCTGACATAGGGTTTCACTGTCCCGGGAAAGTCTCTGCTAACACCCTGCAGAGCGCTGTGCCCAATATACAGAAACGTCTTGCGGTATCTCCTACAGGGAAAGTGCCAGGAGGAACTGTCGAGCTTGTTCTCAGTGTCTCTGAGAATTGCTCTGATTATCCGTGTGACCTCTTTGCTAAGACTCTCCAGAGAGCCGTCCTCAAAACCAACACACATCTTGACATATCTCCCACATTGATCGCAGGCTCTCCAGGAACGGCATTCAAGGAGCCAGGAACTTTTCTGCCTACACTGTCCATTGAGTTGTCCTCAAAACCAATATACATCCTGCTATATCTCCCACATGGAAAGTGCCAGGAGGGAAAAGTGAGGATTATGCTTAGACTTTCTCGGAACTGCTTCAAATCAACTAGATATCTTTGTGCTGTAAATCTCCCAACAGCCAAACGCAAAAGCAGCAAACATCTCGCTGTATGTCCCACATCGAAAGTGCCAAGAGAGTAATGTAGAGCTTGCTCTCCCTGTCTTTGAGTACTGTCTTCACTGTCCCGGTTACCTCTTTGCTAACATTCTCTTCAGAGCTGAAGTGAAACCAGGAACCATGTGGAGAAGGCACCCACACTGAAAATGCCTGGAAGGAACGTTGGGGCTTCTTCTCAGTGTCTCTGACATAGGGTTTCACTGTCCCGGGAAAGTCTCTGCTAACACCCTGCAGAGCGCTGTGCCCAATATACAGAAACGTCTTGCGGTATCTCCTACAGGGAAAGTGCCAGGAGGAATTGTGGAGCTTGTTCTCAGTGTCTCTGAGAATTGCTCTGATTATCCCTGTGACCTCCTTGCTAAGACTCTCCAGAGAGCCGTCCTCAAAACAAACACACATCTTGACATATCTCCCACATTGATCGCAGGGTCTCCAGGAACAGCATTCAATGAGCCAGGAACTTTTCTGCCTACACTGTCCATTGAGTTGTCCTCAAAACCAATATACATCCTGCTATATCTCCCACATGGAAAGTGCCAGGAGGGAAAAGTGAGGATTATGCTTAGACTTTCTCGGAACTGCTTCAAATCAACTAGATATCTTTGTGCTGTAAATCTCCCAACAGCCAAACGCAAAAGCAGCAAACATCTCGCTGTATGTCCCACATCGAAAGTGCCAAGAGAGTAATGTAGAGCTTGCTCTCCCTGTCTTTGAGTACTGTCTTCACTGTCCCAGTTACCTCTTTGCTAACATTCTCTTCAGAGCTGAAGTGAAACAAGGAACCATGTGGAGAAGGCACCCACACTGAAAATGCCTGGAAGGAACGTTGGGGCTTCTTCTCAGTGTCTCTGACATAGGGTTTCACTGTCCCGGGAAAGTCTCTGCTAACACCCTGCAGAGCGCTGTGCCCAATATACAGAAACGTCTTGCGGTATCTCCTACAGGGAAAGTGCCAGGAGGAACTGTCGAGCTTGTTCTCAGTGTCTCTGAGAATTGCTCTGATTATCCCTGTGACCTCTTTGCTAAGACTCTCCAGAGAGCCGTCCTCAAAACCAACACACATCTTGACATATCTCCCACATTGATCGCAGGGTCTCCAGGAACGGCATTCAAGGAGCCAGGAACTTTTCTGCCTACACTGTCCATTGAGTTGTCCTCAAAACCAATATACATCCTGCTATATCTCCCACATGGAAAGTGCCAGGAGGGAAAAGTGAGGATTATGCTTAGACTTTCTCGGAACTGCTTCAAATCAACTAGATATCTTTGTGCTGTAAATCTCCCAACAGCCAAGCGCAAAAGCAGCAAACATCTCGCTGTATGTCCCACATCGAAAGTGCCAAGAGAGTAATGTAGAGCTTGCTCTCCCTGTCTTTGAGTACTGTCTTCACTGTCCCGGTTACCTCTTTGCTAACATTCTCTTCAGAGCTGCAGTGAAACCAGGAACCATGTGGAGAAGGCACCCACACTGAAAATGCCTGGAAGGAACGTTGGGGCTTCTTCTCAGTGTCTCTGACATAGGGTTTCACTGTCCCGGGAAAGTCTCTGCTAACACCCTGCAGAGCGCTGTGCCCAATATACAGAAACGTCTTGCGGTATCTCCTACAGGGAAAGTGCCAGGAGGAATTGTGGAGCTTGTTCTCAGTGTCTCTGAGAATTGATCTGATTATCCCTGTGACCTCCTTGCTAAGACTCTCCAGAGAGCCGTCCTCAAAACAAACACACATCTTGACATATCTCCCACATTGATCGCAGGGTCTCCAGGAACGGCATTCAAGGAGCCAGGAACTTTTCTGCCTACACTGTCCATTGAGTTGTCCTCAAAACCAATATACATCCTGCTATATCTCCCACATGGAAAGTGCCAGGAGGGAAAAGTGAGGATTATGCTTAGACTTTCTCGGAACTGCTTCAAATCAACTAGATATCTTTGTGCTGTAAATCTCCCAACAGCCAAACGCAAAAGCAGCAAACATCTCGCTGTATGTCCCACATCGAAAGTGCCAAGAGAGTAATGTAGAGCTTGCTCTCCCTGTCTTTGAGTACTGTCTTCACTGTCCCGGTTACCTCTTTGCTAACATTCTCTTCAGAGCTGCAGTGAAACCAGGAACCATGTGGAGAAGGCACCCACACTGAAAATGCCTGGAAGGAACGTTGGGGCTTCTTCTCAGTGTCTCTGACATAGGGTTTCACTGTCCCGGGAAAGTCTCTGCTAACACCCTGCAGAGCGCTGTGCCCAATATACAGAAACGTCTTGCGGTATCTCCTACAGGGAAAGTGCCAGGAGGAAGTGTCGAGCTTGTTCTCAGTGTCTCTGAGAATTGCTCTGATTATCCGTGTGACCTCTTTGCTAAGACTCTCCAGAGAGCCGTCCTCAAAACAAACACACATCTTGACATATCTCCCACATTGATCGCAGTGTCTCCAGGAACGGCATTCAAGGAGCCAGGAACTTTTCTGCCTACACTGTCCATTGAGTTGTCCTCAAAACCAATATACATCCTGCTATATCTCCCACATGGAAAGTGCCAGGAGGGAAAAGTGAGGATTATGCTTAGACTTTCTCGGAACTGCTTCAAATCAACTAGATATCTTTGTGCTGTAAATCTCCCAACAGCCAAGCGCAAAAGCAGCAAACATCTCGCTGTATGTCCCACATCGAAAGTGCCAAGAGAGTAATGTAGAGCTTGCTCTCCCTGTCTTTGAGGACTGTCTTCACTGTCCCGGTTACCTCTTTGCTAACATTCTCTTCAGAGCTGCAGTGAAACCAGGAACCATGTGGAGAAGGCACCCACACTGAAAATGCCTGGAAGGAACGTTGGGGCTTCTTCTCAGTGTCTCTGACATAGGGTTTCACTGTCCCGGGAAAGTCTCTGCTAACACCCTGCAGAGCGCTGTGCCCAATATACAGAAACGTCTTGCGGTATCTCCTACAGGGAAAGTGCCAGGAGGAATTGTGGAGCTTGTTCTCAGTGTCTCTGAGAATTGATCTGATTATTCCTGTGACCTCTTTGCTAAGACTCTCCAGAGAGCCGTCCTCAAAACCAACACACATCTTGACATATCTCCCACATTGATCGCAGGGTCTCCAGGAACGGCATTCAAGGAGCCAGGAACTTTTCTGCCTACACTGTCCATTGAGTTGTCCTCAAAACCAATATACATCCTGCTATATCTCCCACATGGAAAGTGCCAGGAGGGAAAAGTGAGGATTATGCTTAGACTTTCTCGGAACTGCTTCAAATCAACTAGATATCTTTGTGCTGTAAATCTCCCAACAGCCAAGCGCAAAAGCAGCAAACATCTCGCTGTATGTCCCACATCGAAAGTGCCAAGAGAGTAATGTAGAGCTTGCTCTCCCTGTCTTTGAGTACTGTCTTCACTGTCCCGGTTACCTCTTTGCTAACATTCTCTTCAGAGCTGCATTGAAACAAGGAACCATGTGGAGAAGGCACCCACACTGAAAATGCCTGGAAGGAACGTTGGGGCTTCTTCTCAGTGTCTCTGACATAGGGTTTCACTGTCCCAGGAAAGTCTCTGCTAACACCCTGCAGAGCGCTGTGCCCAATATACAGAAACGTCTTGCGGTATCTCCTACAGGGAAAGTGCCAGGAGGAACTGTCGAGCTTGTTCTCAGTGTCTCTGAGAATTGCTGTGATTATCCCTGTGACCTCTTTGCTAAGACTCTCCAGAGAGCCGTCCTCAAAACCAACACACATCTTGACATATCTCCCACATTGATCGCAGGCTCTCCAGGAACGGCATTCAAGGAGCCAGGAACTTTTCTGCCTACACTGTCCATTGAGTTGTCCTCAAAACCAATATACATCCTGCTATATCTCCCACATGGAAAGTGCCAGGAGGGAAAAGTGAGGATTATGCTTAGACTTTCTCGGAACTGCTTCAAATCAACTAGATATCTTTGTGCTGTAAATCTCCCAACAGCCAAACGCAAAAGCAGCAAACATCTCGCTGTATGTCCCACATCGAAAGTGCCAAGAGAGTAATGTAGAGCTTGCTCTCCCTGTCTTTGAGTACTGTCTTCACTGTCCCGGTTACCTCTTTGCTAACATTCTCTTCAGAGCTGAAGTGAAACCAGGAACCATGTGGAGAAGGCACCCACACTGAAAATGCCTGGAAGGAACGTTGGGGCTTCTTCTCAGTGTCTCTGACATAGGGTTTCACTGTCCCGGGAAAGTCTCTGCTAACACCCTGCAGAGCGCTGTGCCCAATATACAGAAACGTCTTGCGGTATCTCCTACAGGGAAAGTGCCAGGAGGAATTGTGGAGCTTGTTCTCAGTGTCTCTGAGAATTGCTCTGATTATCCCTGTGACCTCCTTGCTAAGACTCTCCAGAGAGCCGTCCTCAAAACAAACACACATCTTGACATATCTCCCACATTGATCGCAGGGTCTCCAGGAACAGCATTCAATGAGCCAGGAACTTTTCTGCCTACACTGTCCATTGAGTTGTCCTCAAAACCAATATACATCCTGCTATATCTCCCACATGGAAAGTGCCAGGAGGGAAAAGTGAGGATTATGCTTAGACTTTCTCGGAACTGCTTCAAATCAACTAGATATCTTTGTGCTGTAAATCTCCCAACAGCCAAACGCAAAAGCAGCAAACATCTCGCTGTATGTCCCACATCGAAAGTGCCAAGAGAGTAATGTAGAGCTTGCTCTCCCTGTCTTTGAGTACTGTCTTCACTGTCCCGGTTACCTCTTTGCTAACATTCTCTTCAGAGCTGCAGTGAAACAAGGAACCATGTGGAGAAGGCACCCACACTGAAAATGCCTGGAAGGAACGTTGGGGCTTCTTCTCAGTGTCTCTGACATAGGGTTTCACTGTCCCGGGAAAGTCTCTGCTAACACCCTGCAGAGCGCTGTGCCCAATATACAGAAACGTCTTGCGGTATCTCCTACAGGGAAAGTGCCAGGAGGAATTGTGGAGCTTGTTCTCAGTGTCTCTGAGAATTGATCTGATTATTCCTGTGACCTCTTTGCTAAGACTCTCCAGAGAGCCGTCCTCAAAACCAACACACATCTTGACATATCTCCCACATTGATCGCAGGGTCTCCAGGAACGGCATTCAAGGAGCCAGGAACTTTTCTGCCTACACTGTCCATTGAGTTGTCCTCAAAACCAATATACATCCTGCTATATCTCCCACATGGAAAGTGCCAGGAGGGAAAAGTGAGGATTATGCTTAGACTTTCTCGGAACTGCTTCAAATCAACTAGATATCTTTGTGCTGTAAATCTCCCAACAGCCAAGCGCAAAAGCAGCAAACATCTCGCTGTATGTCCCACATCGAAAGTGCCAAGAGAGTAATGTAGAGCTTGCTCTCCCTGTCTTTGAGTACTGTCTTCACTGTCCCAGTTACCTCTTTGCTAACATTCTCTTCAGAGCTGAAGTGAAACAAGGAACCATGTGGAGAAGGCACCCACACTGAAAATGCCTGGAAGGAACGTTGGGGCTTCTTCTCAGTGTCTCTGACATAGGGTTTCACTGTCCCGGGAAAGTCTCTGCTAACACCCTGCAGAGCGCTGTGCCCAATATACAGAAACGTCTTGCGGTATCTCCTACAGGGAAAGTGCCAGGAGGAACTGTCGAGCTTGTTCTCAGTGTCTCTGAGAATTGCTCTGATTATCCCTGTGACCTCTTTGCTAAGACTCTCCAGAGAGCCGTCCTCAAAACCAACACACATCTTGACATATCTCCCACATTGATCGCAGGGTCTCCAGGAACGGCATTCAAGGAGCCAGGAACTTTTCTGCCTACACTGTCCATTGAGTTGTCCTCAAAACCAATATACATCCTGCTATATCTCCCACATGGAAAGTGCCAGGAGGGAAAAGTGAGGATTATGCTTAGACTTTCTCGGAACTGCTTCAAATCAACTAGATATCTTTGTGCTGTAAATCTCCCAACAGCCAAGCGCAAAAGCAGCAAACATCTCGCTGTATGTCCCACATCGAAAGTGCCAAGAGAGTAATGTAGAGCTTGCTCTCCCTGTCTTTGAGGACTGTCTTCACTGTCCCGGTTACCTCTTTGCTAACATTCTCTTCAGAGCTGCAGTGAAACCAGGAACCATGTGGAGAAGGCACCCACACTGAAAATGCCTGGAAGGAACGTTGGGGCTTCTTCTCAGTGTCTCTGACATAGGGTTTCACTGTCCCGGGAAAGTCTCTGCTAACACCCTGCAGAGCGCTGTGCCCAATATACAGAAACGTCTTGCGGTATCTCCTACAGGGAAAGTGCCAGGAGGAATTGTGGAGCTTGTTCTCAGTGTCTCTGAGAATTGATCTGATTATCCCTGTGACCTCCTTGCTAAGACTCTCCAGAGAGCCGTCCTCAAAACAAACACACATCTTGACATATCTCCCACATTGATCGCAGGGTCTCCAGGAACGGCATTCAAGGAGCCAGGAACTTTTCTGCCTACACTGTCCATTGAGTTGTCCTCAAAACCAATATACATCCTGCTATATCTCCCACATGGAAAGTGCCAGGAGGGAAAAGTGAGGATTATGCTTAGACTTTCTCGGAACTGCTTCAAATCAACTAGATATCTTTGTGCTGTAAATCTCCCAACAGCCAAACGCAAAAGCAGCAAACATCTCGCTGTATGTCCCACATCGAAAGTGCCAAGAGAGTAATGTAGAGCTTGCTCTCCCTGTCTTTGAGTACTGTCTTCACTGTCCCGGTTACCTCTTTGCTAACATTCTCTTCAGAGCTGCAGTGAAACCAGGAACCATGTGGAGAAGGCACCCACACTGAAAATGCCTGGAAGGAACGTTGGGGCTTCTTCTCAGTGTCTCTGACATAAGGTTTCACTGTCCCGGGAAAGTCTCTGCTAACACCCTGCAGAGCGCTGTGCCCAATATACAGAAACGTCTTGCGGTATCTCCTACAGGGAAAGTGCCAGGAGGAAGTGTCGAGCTTGTTCTCAGTGTCTCTGAGAATTGCTCTGATTATCCGTGTGACCTCTTTGCTAAGACTCTCCAGAGAGCCGTCCTCAAAACAAACACACATCTTGACATATCTCCCACATTGATCGCAGTGTCTCCAGGAACGGCATTCAAGGAGCCAGGAACTTTTCTGCCTACACTGTCCATTGAGTTGTCCTCAAAACCAATATACATCCTGCTATATCTCCCACATGGAAAGTGCCAGGAGGGAAAAGTGAGGATTATGCTTAGACTTTCTCGGAACTGCTTCAAATCAACTAGATATCTTTGTGCTGTAAATCTCCCAACAGCCAAGCGCAAAAGCAGCAAACATCTCGCTGTATGTCCCACATCGAAAGTGCCAAGAGAGTAATGTAGAGCTTGCTCTCCCTGTCTTTGAGGACTGTCTTCACTGTCCCGGTTACCTCTTTGCTAACATTCTCTTCAGAGCTGCAGTGAAACCAGGAACCATGTGGAGAAGGCACCCACACTGAAAATGCCTGGAAGGAACGTTGGGGCTTCTTCTCAGTGTCTCTGACATAGGGTTTCACTGTCCCGGGAAAGTCTCTGCTAACACCCTGCAGAGCGCTGTGCCCAATATACAGAAACGTCTTGCGGTATCTCCTACAGGGAAAGTGCCAGGAGGAATTGTGGAGCTTGTTCTCAGTGTCTCTGAGAATTGATCTGATTATTCCTGTGACCTCTTTGCTAAGACTCTCCAGAGAGCCGTCCTCAAAACCAACACACATCTTGACATATCTCCCACATTGATCGCAGGGTCTCCAGGAACGGCATTCAAGGAGCCAGGAACTTTTCTGCCTACACTGTCCATTGAGTTGTCCTCAAAACCAATATACATCCTGCTATATCTCCCACATGGAAAGTGCCAGGAGGGAAAAGTGAGGATTATGCTTAGACTTTCTCGGAACTGCTTCAAATCAACTAGATATCTTTGTGCTGTAAATCTCCCAACAGCCAAACGCAAAAGCAGCAAACATCTCGCTGTATGTCCCACATCGAAAGTGCCAAGAGAGTAATGTAGAGCTTGCTCTCCCTGTCTTTGAGTACTGTTTTCACTGTCCCGGTTACCTCTTTGCTAACATTCTCTTCAGAGCTGCAGTGAAACCAGGAACCATGTGGAGAAGGCACCCACACTGAAAATGCCTGGAAGGAACGTTGGGGCTTCTTCTCAGTGTCTCTGACATAGGGTTTCACTGTCCCGGGAAAGTCTCTGCTAACACCCTGCAGAGCACTGTGCCCAATATACAGAAACGTCTTGCGGTATCTCCTACAGGGAAAGTGCCAGGAGGAATTGTGGAGCTTGTTCTCAGTGTCTCTGAGAATTGATCTGATTATCCCTGTGACCTCTTTGCTAAGACTCTCCAGAGAGCCGTCCTCAAAACCAACACACATCTTGACATATCTCCCACATTGATCGCAGTGTCTCCAGGAACGGCATTCAAGGAGCCAGGAACTTTTCTGCCTACACTGTCCATTGAGTTGTCCTCAAAACCAATATACATCCTGCTATATCTCCCACATGGAAAGTGCCAGGAGGGAAAAGTGAGGATTATGCTTAGACTTTCTCGGAACTGCTTCAAATCAACTAGATATCTTTGTGCTGTAAATCTCCCAACAGCCAAGCGCAAAAGCAGCAAACATCTCGCTGTATGTCCCACATCGAAAGTGCCAAGAGAGTAATGTAGAGCTTGCTCTCCCTGTCTTTGAGTACTGTCTTCACTGTCCCGGTTACCTCTTTGCTAACATTCTCTTCAGAGCTGCATTGAAACCAGGAACCATGTGGAGAAGGCACCCACACTGAAAATGCCTGGAAGGAACGTTGGGGCTTCTTCTCAGTGTCTCTGACATAGGGTTTCACTGTCCCGGGAAAGTCTCTGCTAACACCCTGCAGAGCGCTGTGCCCAATATACAGAAACGTCTTGCGGTATCTCCTACAGGGAAAGTGCCAGGAGGAATTGTGGAGCTTGTTCTCAGTGTCTCTGAGAATTGCTCTGATTATCCGTGTGACCTCTTTGCTAAGACTCTCCAGAGAGCCGTCCTCAAAACCAACACACATCTTGACATATCTCCCTCATTGATCGCAGGGTCTCCAGGAACGGCATTCAAGGAGCCAGGAACTTTTCTGCCTACACTGTCCATTGAGTTGTCCTCAAAACCAATATACATCCTGCTATATCTCCCACATAGAAAGTGCCAGGAGGGAAAAGTGAGGATTATGCTTAGACTTTCTCGGAACTGCTTCAAATCAACTAGATATCTTTGTGCTGTAAATCTCCCAACAGCCAAACGCAAAAGCAGCAAACATCTCGCTGTATGTCCCACATCGAAAGTGCCAAGAGAGTAATGTAGAGCTTGCTCTCCCTGTCTTTGAGTACTGTCTTCACTGTCCCGGTTACCTCTTTGCTACCATTCTCTTCAGAGCTGCAGTGAAACCAGGAACCATGTGGAGAAGGCACCCACACTGAAAATGCCTGGAAGGAACGTTGGGGCTTCTTCTCAGTGTCTCTGACATAAGGTTTCACTGTCCCGGGAAAGTCTCTGCTAACACCCTGCAGAGCGCTGTGCCCAATATACAGAAACGTCTTGCGGTATCTCCTACAGGGAAAGTGCCAGGAGGAATTGTGGAGCTTGTTCTCAGTGTCTCTGAGAATTGCTCTGATTATCCCTGTGACCTCTTTGCTAAGACTCTCCAGAGAGCCGTCCTCAAAACCAACACACATCTTGACATATCTCCCACATTGATCGCAGTGTCTCCAGGAACGGCATTCAAGGAGCCGGGAACTTTTCTCCCTACACTGTCCATTGAGTTGTCCTCAAAACCAGTATACATCCTGCTATATCTCCCACATGGAAAGTGCCAGGTAGGAAATGTAGAGCTTGTTCTCCCTGTCTTTGAGTACTGCTTTCTACTCTCCTGGTTACCTCTTTGCTAACGTTCTCTCGAGAGAGTTGTGCTCCAAACCAAAGCACACATTGACATATCTCCCACATGGAAAGTGCTATTAGGCAATTCTAGGATTTGATCGCAGTGTCTCTCCAGGAACGGCATTCAGTGAGCCAGGAACTTTTCTGCCTACACTGTCCACTGAGTTGTCCTCAAAACCGATATATATCCTGCTATATCTACTACATGGAAAGTGCCAAGAGAATAATGTAGAGCTTGCTCTCCCTGTCTTTGTATACTGTTTTCACTGTCCCGATGACCTCTTTGCTAACATTCTCTTCAGAGCTGCATTGAAACCAGGAACCATGTGGAGAAGGCACCCACACTGTAAATGCCTGGAAGGAACATTGGGGCTTCTTCTCAGTGTCTCTGACATAGGGTTTCACTGTCCCGGGAAAGTCTCTGCTAACACCCTGCAGAGCGCTGTGCCCAATATACAGAAACGTCTTGCGGTATCTCCTACAGGGAAAGTGCCAGGAGGAATTGTGGAGCTTGTTCTCAGTGTCTCTGAGAATTGATCTGATTATTCCTGTGACCTCTTTGCTAAGACTCTCCAGAGAGCCGTCCTCAAAACAAACACACATCTTGACATATCTCCCACGTTGATCACAGGGTCTCCAGGAACGGCATTCAATGAGCCAGGAACTTTTCTCCCTACACTGTCCATTGAGTTGTCCTCAAAACCAGTATACATCCTGCTATATCTCCCACATGGAAAGTGCCAGGTAGGAAATGTAGAGCTTGTTCTCCCTGTCTTTGAGTACTGCTTTCTACTCTCCTGGTTACCTCTTTGCTAACGTTCTCTCGAGAGAGTTGTGCTCCAAACCAAAGCACACATTGACATATCTCCCACATGGAAAGTGCTATTAGGCAATTCTAGGATTTGATCGCAGTGTCTCTCCAGGAACGGCATTCAGTGAGCCAGGAACTTTTCTGCCTACACTGTCCACTGAGTTGTCCTCAAAACCGATATATATCCTGCTATATCTACTACATGGAAAGTGCCAAGAGAATAATGTAGAGCTTGCTCTCCCTGTCTTTGTATACTGTTTTCACTGTCCCGATGACCTCTTTGCTAACATTCTCTTCAGAGCTGCATTGAAACCAGGAACCATGTGGAGAAGGCACCCACACTGAAAATGCCTGGAAGGAACATTGGGGCTTCTTCTCAGTGTCTCTGACATAGGGTTTCACTGTCCCGGGAAAGTCTCTGCTAACACCCTGCAGAGCGCTGTGCCCAATATACAGAAACGTCTTGCGGTATCTCCTACAGGGAAAGTGCCAGGAGGAACTGTCGAGCTTGTTCTCAGTGTCTCTGAGAATTGATCTGATTATCCCTGTGACCTCTTTGCTAAGACTCTCCAGAGAGCCGTCCTCAAAACCAACACACATCTTGACATATCTCCCTCATTGATCGCAGGGTCTCCAGGAACGGCATTCAAGGAGCCAGGAACTTTTCTGCCTACACTGTCCATTGAGTTGGCCTCAAAACCAATATACATCCTGCTATATCTCCCACATGGAAAGTGCCAGGAGGGAAAAGTGAGGATTATGCTTAGACTTTCTCGGAACTGCTTCAAATCAACTAGATATCTTTGTGCTGTAAATCTCCCAACAGCCAAACGCAAAAGCAGCAAACATCTCGCTGTATGTCCCACATCGAAAGTGCCAAGAGAGTAATGTAGAGCTTGCTCTCCCTGTCTTTGAGTACTGTCTTCACTGTCCCGGTTACCTCTTTGCTAACATTCTCTTCAGAGCTGCATTGAAACCAGGAACCATGTGGAGAAGGCACCCACACTGAAAATGCTTGGAAGGAACGTTGGGGCTTCTTCTCAGTGTCTCTGACATAGGGTTTCACTGTCCCGGGAAAGTCTCTGCTAACACCCTGCAGAGCGCTGTGCCCAATATACAGAAACGTCTTGCGGTATCTCCTACAGGGAAAGTGCCAGGAGGAATTGTGGAGCTTGTTCTCAGTGTCTCTGAGAATTGATCTGATTATCCCTGTGACCTCTTTGCTAAGACTCTCCAGAGAGCCGTCCTCAAAACAAACACACATCTTGACATATCTCCCACATTGATCGCAGTGTCTCCAGGAACGGCATTCAATGAGCCGGGAACTTTTCTCCCTACACTGTCCATTGAGTTGTCCTCAAAACCAATATACATCCTGCTATATCTCCCACATGGAAAGTGCCAGGAGGGAAAAGTGAGGATTATGCTTAGACTTTCTCGGAACTGCTTCAAATCAACTAGATATCTTTGTGCTGTAAATCTCCCAACAGCCAAACGCAAAAGCAGCAAACATCTCGCTGTATGTGCCACATCGAAAGTGCCAAGAGAGTAATGTAGAGCTTGCTCTCCCTGTCTTTGAGTACTGTTTTCACTGTCCCGGTTACCTCTTTGCTAACATTCTCTTCAGAGCTGCAGTGAAACCAGGAACCATGTGGAGAAGGCACCCACACTGAAAATGCCTGGAAGGAACGTTGGGGCTTCTTCTCAGTGTCTCTGACATAGGGTTTCACTGTCCCGGGAAAGTCTCTGCTAACACCCTGCAGAGCGCTGTGCCCAATATACAGAAACGTCTTGCGGTATCTCCTACAGGGAAAGTGCCAGGAGGAACTGTCGAGCTTGTTCTCAGTGTCTCTGAGAATTGATCTGATTATCCGTGTGACCTCTTTGCTAAGACTCTCCAGAGAGCCGTCCTCAAAACCAACACACATCTTGACATATCTCCCACATTGATCGCAGTGTCTCCAGGAACGGCATTCAAGGAGCCAGGAACTTTTCTGCCTACACTGTCCATTGAGTTGTCCTCAAAACCAATATACATCCTGCTATATCTCCCACATGGAAAGTGCCAGGAGGGAAAAGTGAGGATTATGCTTAGACTTTCTCGGAACTGCTTCAATTCAACTAGATATCTTTGTGCTGTAAATCTCCCAACAGCCAAACGCAAAAGCAGCAAACATCTCGCTGTATGTCCCACATCGAAAGTGCCAAGAGAGTAATGTAGAGCTTGCTCTCCCTGTCTTTGAGTACTGTTTTCACTGTCCTGGTTACCTCTTTGCTACCATTCTCTTCAGAGCTGCAGTGAAACCAGGAACCATGTGGAGAAGGCACCCACACTGAAAATGCCTGGAAGAAACGTTGGGGCTTCTTCTCAGTGTCTCTAACATAGGGTTTCACTGTCCCGGGAAAGTCTCTGCTAACACCCTGCAGAGCGCTGTGCCCAATATACAGAAACGTCTTGCGGTATCTCCTACAGGGAAAGTGCCAGGAGGAATTGTGGAGCTTGTTCTCAGTGTCTCTGAGAATTGCTCTGATTATCCCTGTGACCTCTTTGCTAAGACTCTCCAGAGAGCCGTCCTCAAAACAAACACACATCTTGACATATCTCCCACATTGATCGCAGTGTCTCCAGGAACGGCATTCAAGGAGCCAGGAACTTTTCTGCCTACACTGTCCATTGAGTTGGCCTCAAAACCAATATACATCCTGCTATATCTCCCACATGGAAAGTGCCAGGAGGGAAAAGTGAGGATTATGCTTAGACTTTCTCGGAACTGCTTCAAATCAACTAGATATCTTTGTGCTGTAAATCTCCCAACAGCCAAGCGCAAAAGCAGCAAACATCTCGCTGTATGTCCCACATCGAAAGTGCCAAGAGAGTAATGTAGAGCTTGCTCTCCCTGTCTTTGAGTACTGTCTTCACTGTCCCGGTTACCTCTTTGCTAACATTCTCTTCAGAGCTGCAGTGAAACCAGGAACCATGTGGAGAAGGCACCCACACTGAAAATGCCTGGAAGGAACGTTGGGGCTTCTTCTCAGTGTCTCTGACATAGGGTTTCACTGTCCCGGGAAAGTCTCTGCTAACACCCTGCAGAGCGCTGTGCCCAATATACAGAAACGTCTTGCGGTATCTCCTACAGGGAAAGTGCCAGGAGGAATTGTGGAGCTTGTTCTCAGTGTCTCTGAGAATTGATCTGATTATCCCTGTGACCTCTTTGCTAAGACTCTCCAGAGAGCCGTCCTCAAAACAAACACACATCTTGACATATCTCCCACATTGATTGCAGGGTCTCCAGGAACGGCATTCAAGGAGCCAGGAACTTTCCTGCCTACACTGTCCATTGAGTTGTCCTCAAAACCAATATACATCCTGCTATATCTCCCACATGGAAAGTGCCAGGAGGGAAAAGTGAGGATTATGCTTAGACTTTCTCGGAACTGCTTCAAATCAACTAGATATCTTTGTGCTGTAAATCTCCCAACAGCCAAGCGCAAAAGCAGCAAACATCTCGCTGTATGTCCCACATCGAAAGTGCCAAGAGAGTAATGTAGAGCTTGCTCTCCCTGTCTTTGAGTACTGTTTTCACTGTCCCAGTTACCTCTTTGCTACCATTCTCTTCAGAGCTGCAGTGAAACCAGGAACCATGTGGAGAAGGCACCCACACTGAAAATGCCTGGAAGGAACGTTGGGGCTTCTTCTCAGTGTCTCTGACATAGGGTTTCACTGTCCCGGGAAAGTCTCTGCTAACACCCTGCAGAGCGCTGTGCCCAATATACAGAAACGTCTTGCGGTATCTCCTACAGGGAAAGTGCCAGGAGGAACTGTCGAGCTTGTTCTCAGTGTCTCTGAGAATTGATCTGATTATCCCTGTGACCTCTTTGCTAAGACTCTCCAGAGAGCCGTCCTCAAAACCAACACACATCTTGACATATCTCCCTCATTGATCGCAGTGTCTCCAGGAACGGCATTCAAGGAGCCAGGAACTTTTCTGCCTACACTGTCCATTGAGTTGGCCTCAAAACCAATATACATCCTGCTGTATCTCCCACATGGAAAGTGCCAGGAGGGAAAAGTGAGGATTATGCTTAGACTTTCTCGGAACTGCTTCAAATCAACTAGATATCTTTGTGCTGTAAATCTCCCAACAGCCAAGCGCAAAAGCAGCAAACATCTCGCTGTATGTCCCACATCGAAAGTGCCAAGAGAGTAATGTAGAGCTTGCTCTCCCTGTCTTTGAGTACTGTTTTCACTGTCCCGGTTACCTCTTTGCTAACATTCTCTTCAGAGCTGCAGTGAAACCAGGAACCATGTGGAGAAGGCACCCACACTGAAAATGCCTGGAAGGAACGTTGGGGCTTCTTCTCAGTGTCTCTAACATAGGGTTTCACTGTCCCGGGAAAGTCTCTGCTAACACCCTGCAGAGCGCTGTGCCCAATATACGGAAACGTCTTGCGGTATCTCCTACAGGGAAAGTGCCAGGAGGAATTGTGGAGCTTGTTCTCAGTGTCTCTGAGAATTGATCTGATTATCCCTGTGACCTCTTTGCTAAGACTCTCCAGAGAGCCGTCCTCAAAACAAACACACATCTTGACATATCTCCCTCATTGATCGCAGGGTCTCCAGGAACGGCATTCAAGGAGCCAGGAACTTTTCTGCCTACACTGTCCATTGAGTTGTCCTCAAAACCAATATACATCCTGCTATATCTCCCACATGGAAAGTGCCAGGAGGGAAAAGTGAGGATTATGCTTAGACTTTCTCGGAACTGCTTCAAATCAACTAGATATCTTTGTGCTGTAAATCTCCCAACAGCCAAGCGCAAAAGCAGCAAACATCTCGCTGTATGTCCCACATCGAAAGTGCCAAGAGAGTAATGTAGAGCTTGCTCTCCCTGTCTTTGAGTACTGCCTTCACTGTCCCGGTTACCTCTTTGCTACCATTCTCTTCAGAGCTGCATTGAAACCAGGAACCATGTGGAGAAGGCACCCACACTGAAAATGCTTGGAAGGAACGTTGGGGCTTCTTCTCAGTGTCTCTGACATAGGGTTTCACTGTCCTGGGAAAGTCTCTGCTAACACCCTGCAGAGCGCTGTGCCCAATATACAGAAACGTCTTGCGGTATCTCCTACAGGGAAAGTGCCAGGAGGAACTGTCGAGCTTGTTCTCAGTGTCTCTGAGAATTGATCTGATTATCCGTGTGACCTCTTTGCTAAGACTCTCCAGAGAGCCGTCCTCAAAACAAACACACATCTTGACATCTCTCCCTCATTGATCGCAGTGTCTCCAGGAACGGCATTCAAGGAGCCAGGAACTTTTCTGCCTACACTGTCCATTGAGTTGGCCTCAAAACCAATATACATCCTGCTATATCTCCCACATGGAAAGTGCCAGGAGGGAAAAGTGAGGATTATGCTTAGACTTTCTCGGAACTGCTTCAAATCAACTAGATATCTTTGTGCTGTAAATCTCCCAACAGCCAAACGCAAAAGCAGCAAACATCTCGCTGTATGTCCCACATCGAAAGTGCCAAGAGAGTAATGTAGAGCTTGCTCTCCCTGTCTTTGAGTACTGTTTTCACTGTCCCGGTTACCTCTTTGCTACCATTCTCTTCAGAGCTGCAGTGAAACCAGGAACCATGTGGAGAAGGCACCCACACTGAAAATGCCTGGAAGGAACGTTGGGGCTTCTTCTCAGTGTCTCTGACATAAGGTTTCACTGTCCCGGGAAAGTCTCTGCTAACACCCTGCAGAGCGCTGTGCCCAATATACAGAAACGTCTTGCGGTATCTCCTACAGGGAAAGTGCCAGGAGGAATTGTGGAGCTTGTTCTCAGTGTCTCTGAGAATTGATCTGATTATCCCTGTGACCTCTTTGCTAAGACTCTCCAGAGAGCCGTCCTCAAAACAAACACATATCTTGACATATCTCCCTCATTGATCGCAGTGTCTCCAGGAACGGCATTCAAGGAGCCAGGAACTTTTCTGCCTACACTGTCCATTGAGTTGTCCTCAAAACCAATATACATCCTGCTATATCTCCCACATGGAAAGTGCCAGGAGGGAAAAGTGAGGATTATGCTTAGACTTTCTCGGAACTGCTTCAAATCAACTAGATATCTTTGTGCTGTAAATCTCCCAACAGCCAAACGCAAAAGCAGCAAACATCTCGCTGTATGTCCCACATCGAAAGTGCCAAGAGTGTAATGTAGAGCTTGCTCTCCCTGTCTTTGTATACTGTTTTCACTGTCCCGATGACCTCTTTGCTAACATTCTCTTCAGAGCTGCATTGAAACCAGGAACCATGTGGAGAAGGCACCCACACTGAAAATGCCTGGAAGGAACATTGGGGCTTCTTCTCAGTGTCTCTGACATAGGGTTTCACTGTCCCGGGAAAGTCTCTGCTAACACCCTGCAGAGCGCTGTGCCCAATATACAGAAACGTCTTGCGGTATCTCCTACAGGGAAAGTGCCAGGAGGAACTGTCGAGCTTGTTCTCAGTGTCTCTGAGAATTGATCTGATTATCCGTGTGACCTCTTTGCTAAGACTCTACAGAGAGCCGTCCTCAAAACAAACACACATCTTGACATATCTCCCACATTGATCGCAGTGTCTCCAGGAACGGCATTCAAGGAGCCAGGAACTTTTCTGCCTACACTGTCCATTGAGTTGTCCTCAAAACCAATATACATCCTGCTATATCTCCCACATGGAAAGTGCCAGGAGGGAAAAGTGAGGATTATGCTTAGACTTTCTCGGAACTGCTTCAAATCAACTAGATATCTTTGTGCTGTAAATCTCCCAACAGCCAAACGCAAAAGCAGCAAACATCTCGCTGTATGTCCCACATCGAAAGTGCCAAGAGAGTAATGTAGAGCTTGCTCTCCCTGTCTTTGAGTACTGTTTTCACTGTCCCGGTTACCTCTTTGCTACCATTCTCTTCAGAGCTGCAGTGAAACCAGGAACCATGTGGAGAAGGCACCCACACTGAAAATGCCTGGAAG